>NC_091103.1:9387500-9687500 GCF_024713975.1 Paralichthys olivaceus | reverse complement strand
AATCCCTAAATTGGTCCATGTTTGGACCCAGCTGCTCGAGGCTAATTTCTGCATGTGGGCTCGAATTTCTTTATTGGTTTAATTGCTACGATGACAGAAATAATATCTTTCATTGACTTTTGAGTAATTTAGAAATAGTCTCTTATTTCCATTTTCCATCAAAAACTGGTCTGACTCACTTGACTGGTCAACAGAATATTGTGACCAACGAGAACAATAGAATCAAACCAAAACAGAGTGGCATACAGAGTGGCGTACAGAGTGGCGTACAGAGTGGCGTACAGAGTGGCGTACAGAGTGGCGTACAGAGTGGCGTACAGAGTGAGGTATAGAGTTGCATATAAAGTGACATATAGAGTTGGATATAGAGTGGTGTGCAGAGTGGCATATAGTGTTCTCATTACAGACAAATATTGCACTGTGTATTATCAAATTCCAGATACACAGTCACTCTCTCAGTATGCTTATTAATGAGGTACTGATTTGCTGTTTGATTCAGGCACTAATATCTGTTTATTCACAGAACAGAAGCTTTTGGACTCAAAGGAGTTCAGATCCCAGATTAAGGGGAATAATTCTAAATATTTAATACAGAATCTATGAATATAAAAAGATTCATAATTGTAAAATTGTGTTTGCTGTCGAATCAAAGCCGATTGTTCCAGTCAAAGTAAAGAGCTGTGTAATGTTGTGTCAGATGGATTTGAATCAGATTGAATAAATAAAAATAGATTGAGTGTTTATTTCTCTTCCTTACAAACAATATAACCCCCGCACTTCTCACTAGATCCCACTGCCAGACGCACTGCCAAAGCCGGTCCTGCCGCAGCACGGAGCCGCTATGCCAGCCAGTGGACCCTCAACCGTCCACACCCCACCAGCTCCTCGCACACCCTGACCACTGACTGGAGACTCCCCACGCCACACGCCACTGGGTCTGTGGACAAGGAGAGCGACAGCTACAGTGTCAGCCCCTCACAGGACACAGGTAAAGCAGAGCAGGGAGGAGGGAGATAATCACAGCTTTCTAGTGACACCTTTCCTAAATTATTGTTTTAAATTAATGTTAGAAGGTTGGGGGGGTGACAGAAACCATGTTGTCCTTTTTGTGAGACTGTCAAGTGTGAAGGCTGCATGACTCTAATGACGTGACGTTTTTGGCCAAACCTATTTCATTTGAAAGTGAAAGTTTGGGGCGGGCTCTTGGCTGAAGCTTCCAGGGTGTGAATCCAACTTAAGCCCACACCTTTTTTTTCCTTATTTCTCCATACTCTTTTTTTAGTCTATCACTGTACTGTATAAAATAAAATACAGATTAAACCATAGCACTAAACGCTGTTTTGTTTCATACTATGTTTTTAAAAAGTCTAGTACTGCAATCTATGCTGTATTTCTAAAACAACAATTACGCCTGTGTCTCATAATGTGTGACAATTAATCCTCAGATCGTGCACGGAGCAGCATGGTATCAACAGAGAGCGCATCCTCCACCTATGAGGAGCTGGCCAGAGCCTACGAGCACGCAAAGATGGAGGAGCAGCTCCGCCACGCCAAGTTCACCATTACCGAGTGCTTCATCTCTGACACATCATCCGAGCAGATGACAGCAGGGACCAACGACTACACCGACAGCCTGACCTCCAGCACGCCGTCCGAGTCGGGCATCTGCCGCTTTACCGCTTCACCGCCCAAACCTCAGGATGTCAGCCGGGTCATGAACATGGCCGCGCCCAAGGCACACAGACCTGGTGAGGAAGTGGAGTTTACACACAAAACATAAACACAATTCATTCAACTCGTTTTGTTTCACCTGCAAACAAAACTCCCAACGTCACTCCACACAGTTCTCTCTACTGCAGCTTTTAGTTTGGAATCATTTTTAGTGCATGGTCACCACTGAACCGCAGTAGTAATAGTAATAGTAAAAGTTGGGGACAAATAGCTGCACACTAGAAAAATGCACTATTTACATTCCAGAATACCTGAATTCACAGTACCGATCAATTTTTAGTCACGAATCAGGTTTTTTGGATCAGCAAAAAAGGGAGGCAACTATATAAAAGGCATCAGGTTTGGTTATTTGACAGAAAGAAGTCAATCTACATTTGAGGTTACTATATTGTAAATTCATCAACATTCTGATTACTGTAATGTAAGAACCCCTTTCTCATTCACTTCTTTCTTGCTGTGGATTTGCTTCCAGCCTTGAACTACTATTGTGTTGCAGTGAAGGCAAAGTGCAGATTTTTAGGGAATTGACTCATGAAAATGCTTCAAATGTGCGAGAGCGTAAATTTCTGACATGTCATAAATTCCTGAGTGGTCGTACACACAGCGTTCTGTGAAGCTGAGAATCGGTCCGACTCTAAAATGGCTGGTGTAATAAATCAGGCTCAAATTGCTCAGTGTGTGCCAGCTTCGGTCAGACATTTTCCAGCTCCAGGTAACATCTTTTTTGATGTCATTCTAGAAAGAGACTAGACATGGCAACTTTTCTGTGACCCATTCCCCCTTTAACAAACCTTTTGATCATCACCTTGGTCCAGCACTTTTCTAGTTCCTCTTAGAACAGCTTTCAGTCATAGTTTACATCCTGCAACCTTTCAGATAGCTGCTACATAGAGTGTTGTCTCATTAAACATTGTATGGTACATTGGACTTTGGGGAAGCTTATTTTTCTGAGAGTAGCTTCTTGTTTTTCTCCAACCTTTACTGCCAGAACAAAGTATACAAGCCCATCACACATCATGAACAAGGATTATGAGATGCACCTTCTCCAGTAGCACCCCAGGGAGTCCTTTTATTGGAAGAAAACAGAAAAGTTTTTTTTGCTTGTAAAAGATGTTATTTGAACTACATGACGGCTCAGTCTCATGCATTACATCTGCAGTTTGAGGAGGCCTGCTGTGCTGCTGTGCTCTCCCCTCTCAGGTTATATTCTTACCTTACATGACCCTCCGCTTGCCCGGGCAGACCTGCAGATCAGTTACAAGCTCTGGCAGAACATGCTGACTCTCTGCTGACCACACGCAGACATTTAAAAACACAGAAACCTTTTCTCCCTCCATCATTCCATGTGCTGCCGTGGATCTGATAACACGATAATTAGCGTTGTTGGAGGTGTCCTGTCTTAGCCCCAGAAATGTACGTCTGCATCGCAGGATCCTCAGTTTGACCAGATAAGAGTCGAGGCCATCAGATCGCTTCTTATATTTCGAGCCTCATTATGTTTGGAACGTCAGACTCGTATGACCCGTTCAACAGGGAGAGAGGGCAACTAAAGGCCATCTGTCAACCTGATCTGAAGCGAATGTCACTCAGGACAAAACGGCACTTTACAGCTTCAATGGAGGCTGTTCAGTGTAACACCAGCCTCTGAGCTGGTCAGGCTTTGCTGAGTGCTGGACTCTAGTGTCAGTTACATTTGCTGGGTCAGTATAGTGTATATCACAGTTTCACAGTTATGGCCAATAATGAGTCGTGTGACACGTTTTGTAGTCAGTTACTAAGGAGGTAGCAGATGCACTAAATACATTCACCAACATTTATTTATCAAATATGAAAACTCTAAATAAAGCATATTACAGTGTTAATCCTTTAAAACTCAGACCCAGTGTGGGTCAGTTTGACTGACAGCTGGTGACTGACCCAGCTTTAACCCCATCTCTGTCTCTATTACACCTGACTGACCGGAACTGACCTTACTCACCTCACAAGGTCAAAGGCAGAAGGACAGATTCGCTCTTGTTACATTTAGATGGACAGACATGTTTTAAAGTTAGGGTAATGTTGGGTTTAGGTTAGACAAGTAGTAATTATGGTTACGTCTCCAGGAAATTAATGTCAGTCAATAAAATGTCCTCAGAGTGTTTGTATTCTGGTCCCATTACTGGACCATCTACAATTTTCAGAATTTTCCAACCACATTTCTAATGAGTTCCCACAGTAACACTTAAATCTATATTTAATTCAATTAACACTCTGAGCCATTCATCATCATTGCTGGCACTAATAGGGCTTATTATAAAACACAGTGAATTATTCATTGTTCCTGTGAACCTACAAATCCATTCTCCAAGGTCACACGCTGGACTCCATTTGCAGAAACAGCATTGTATGTGCTGGCTGTGAAAGCGTGTGTTTGTCTACACGCAGTACAGTCTGTGCACGTGTGGGCCATGTACATGTGAGCGGGATGGCACGTGTGGGAGAGAGAGAACATGTTAAAAAGCGTTTTAGCAACAAATCCTACACCTGTAAACAACTGTTGATCTCTGGTTCTTTGAAAGATGAGTGTGAGGACGAGACGCTTCAGTGTGCATTATCAAAAACAGACCAGATCTGGCAACCCAACACCGCTCTGTGACGGGCTAATTCGCTCTGTTAAATATGTAACCCAAGCAGTAACAGAGAAACAATAGTAGAGGAGGAACCATAAACTCACTGAACCACATCAAGGTGCCTCTTCCTCGTATCTAACACCTCAGACAATTACCGAAAGATTGAGGCGATAGCTTTAAATCGTGGTTTATCACCCAGTAAGGGTATTGAATCTGACCTGGTTTGTTTTGCTGCAGGCGTTATCATACGTGCTCTTTTCAAGGAAGACTCCAGCTCCTCTCCTCAACTTAACTTTCAGCACAGAGAAGTTTTAATTAGGCAAATGTGAGCAGGAATTTATGAGGTGTATACACAACTTCCTGGTAGAAGCGATGAGGTCCGTCGTTCAGCTCCACCGTGCTCAGAAAATATAACTCACATCATCTCATCAGGCCATGTCAATGTCAATCCTGATCCCAGAGGGGCCAGAGGTGAGCGAATGTAACAGCTCTCCATGCAGTTAATTTAAACAGATGAGGAATAATATAGAGTCTGTGGAGACAAGTCAGAACTCAGACCTGGTGAGAGCGTGTGCAAACAGTGGGGATCTTAGAGAACTGTCACTATCTCTGGGGACAGGCAGACACTTCCTACAGTCTCTACATCAACCCTGTGCTCTCCTCTCCACAATGAATCCCTGTTAAATAAATAATATAAATAAATCATATTGCAGTGCTCACCTTTAAGGAGTGTCCTGAAACACTTAAGCTCAATGGTTTTTATTTTTTGTCTGAAAAAACTAAATGAAAAGGTGCCTCTGTGTGTGGGCCTTGCAGTACTCGACCGATCATTTCATTCAGACCAATTGAATCTTGAATCAATTGAATTGAAGCTTTTCCAGGATTTCCAACCCTATAGCTTTAAGTGTCACTCAAATACCAAATGTGCTAAGATTTGCGTAAGGAGCCTTGCTGGTTTCTCCCAGGACTCACCTTTACATTATTGAGTTCACTCCCCATTGAACTTAAACAGACCAATTCACCATCTTCTTTTAAATCTTCTAAAAATGCTGAAAACTTTTCTTTTTATGAAAGCTTTTACCAATTGACATTGGCTCATATTTACACAGACAAATCCTATATATTTATCTATGTAACTCCATTTTATTGTTCTAAGGTGCTACATAATGAATTGTTTATTATAGTCCAACAACATGTCCAACATTCCATCACTGTGCATGGACACTGTAATTGAACTAATCCTTAATTGTCACCTGTTTCCTGTGTGTTCCCTCTCAGGGGGAGAGCTGGTCCATTTGCCGCCTTATCTCCGTATGGACTTCCTGTTGAACCGTGGTGTGCCACTGGCAGCCCGAGGTGGAGGAGTGAGCAGCAGCAGTGGCAGCAGCAGCAGTGGAGGTGGAGGAGGAGGTGGAGGAGGAGGTGGTGGTGGTGGAGGAGGAGGAGGAGGAGGAGCAGGAGCAAGCGGAGCTGGTGTTGGTGCTACAGGGGAAACAAGAGTCGGGGCAGGAGGAGCAGGAGGAGCAATGGGCCAGACCTGCCTGGAGCCCCAGAGGAGCCGCACCCTGAAGAGGCCACCTCCTATGGAGCCCACCCCCATGGAAGTGCCCTCGCCCAGGGAGGTGCAGCAGTGGCAACCAGGAACTGCCTCCACCCTCCCCCACAGGGATGTCCGGGAGAGGGGGGAGGCCCGGGGTGAGGTCCGGGCGGACGTCCCTTCCTCAGGAGACCTTGCCCAAGCACAGGCTGCCAAGCTCAGCACCTCACAGGAGTCACTGCTGGACTCCAGAGGACACCTGAAACAGAGCAACAACCCCTATGCCAAGTCTTACACTCTGGTATAACACTGGGACGCACAGCGGACTAAACTTCAGACACACCGGAGGCGGAAGGACAAGAGACGACAGGCACAGGACAAACAGTTTTCCACAACAGAAATTGTTGTATATAGAGCCGTTTCTGACATGCGTCTGAAGTGGATGCTTTTCTTGTGTGTCTTTCTTTCTTTCACTCTTTTCTTTCTTCCCTCTGTCGCTCTTCTCTGTTGCTTTCACACTTTTCTTCATTCTCTCACACCTCGCGCCTCTTCTGATGAATTTTCTCTCACAGGTTTTATTTTCTACTTGAGTATTCTTTTATTCTAAAGTGACAACATATGAGGATTGCCAAAATGATTTATTTAAAATTTGAGAAAGAGAAAAAATACTATTGAATTTATATCAAGGACAATTATAGTCATTATTATTATTACTATTATTATTATATAAAAAAAGAAAATATCTAAAAAACAAGAAGGGAAACAGGAGGAGGACTCTGCAGGAGAACATTGCTTTCTTAATTTATTTTTATTTTATTGTGGCAGTGTGATGAAATCTGTGACTGGGTAACCGAGGGGGTTTTTAGCACTACGAGGAGCCAATAGGAGGAGGAGGAGAAGAAGAGCGATGTCGGACACAAGCGCCAATGCTGACCAATCGTAATGTTTTTCAACCTTTCTGATGACTGCATGGCGACTGATCAAATGACAATTATTAGGAATGGCTGGAAATCCAAAAAAAAAGAGAATTTTTGTCACACTATGAAATTATACAATGTGAATATATATAAAGAGATCACTTTTATTTGTGGATATTACGGGGAAAATGATTTGGTTAATAAAGTCCTTAGTCATGTTTGCACACATCTGACTTTGCTTCATGTTTCGAGACAAATGTACCTTCCTCTTCTTGACTGTTCTCTCTTTCTCGTTCATTCCGTCTTTTGGCTCTTCTTTGTCCTGCTTTCTAGCGGTTCTTAAATGGGGGTCCGAGGACTCCCGGGGGGGGCAGTGGCACACTGGGGGTTTACTTTATAAACAAAGTATACACACTGTGCATACACATGAATAGAGGTAAAGTGCAAATCTCCACCACCATCACAGGTACACCTTACACATTTATACATTACAACCAAACCTCCACAACTACAACGCTTTTGGCAGGAAGTTAGTGGCATGGGGCCACATTGGAAGTTTCCTGACGAATGTGTCACTGCAGTCTCCTGTATGTTGCCAATCAGAGAATTTAACGCTGTTCTCACACGATTGCCGTTGCTCAAATGTAATCAGCCAGCCATTTTCAGAGGCCTCCCCCTCTCAGCTCAGGCTCCCAGGTGATACCCATTAACTGTTTGCGACGCCTCTGCTTGTGGTTTGTAAAACCTCAACCTGGTCAATGGTCGACCTTTGCATAAAAAAGCCAAAAAATATATGTAAATATGATTTTCTGTCTCATTACATATTTTTTCCTAAATTCCATCTCATAACTCATCTCATGATGATGTTTGTGCTGCATGTGATTCATTTTGAGGATTATCCCTGTTCTGGTCACTTCTGTGGATCAAAGTACTTCAACTTTCACATTTTCTCTTCTTTTCCTCCATTCAAACTCACTAGCTCGCTTCATGCTTTTTGTATCTGTGAATATATAACACAAATCAAATTCAATTTATTGATCTGAGGAACCACGATACGGAGCCAAACCAATCAATTGTCACGGTCTGTGAAGGTCTCCCTCGTGTGACACTGCGGAATCCCTCTTCCAAAGGTTTTGTGGTCAAAGGGTCAAACCACCTAAAGGGCAACTGTGGCAATCCGATATATTTATGACGCGTGACCCCACAACTTAATTTAACACTAAAGAAAAAGTCATTGATTAAGTATCAGAAGTATCATATTGTTAAATTTGTGGGGAAGTTAAAGGGTCCTCTCATTTTTACTGATCATGGAAAGTATGTAGCCTGTTTAAAATGTCATCTGTGTCTCTGGAGGAACTTTGTGAAGTCTGGGAAAATAACCTTGATGATAATATGTGTGTTGGGCTCTGATGCTCCACAAGAGGCACTTAGGTGAAAAGATGAAGGCATTTATCAGGAGGGAAGAGAGAATCAATGCAGGGCTGCATTGTGGGAAACTGTTTTGGAGCTGAGGCACTTAAAGTCACAGTTTTCTTGCCTTTTCCTACATTTATTGAACGTCTCCAATCTCTGTGGACACGCAGTGCTAAACTGTGAAGAACAAAATTATATGTACAAGGGGAATACATGTAATTTAGAGACTGAAGAAATCTATTTCTGTTTATAAACTTCACTATTCCAACCCAGAAGTGTTGCTTGAAATGCTGCACACAGTACAATTGAAATCATAGTTTACAAAGGGCCTGTTTAAAAACAACAAAAAGATGTAAAACAAAACGTGAATTTAGTAATAGGCTTTAAAGATGACTGGTTTGAAGGGATAATTGTAAAGAGTTATTGCCAGTAAGTAGAGGAAACATTTGTATATCAATGTACTATGCAAACTGACTTCAAGCACACACACACACACACACACACACAAACCTACGTGTAATGTTTACTGAGCAGGATTATTGAGGTGTAGAGTTTCTCTGATGTGTAAATGAGATATAGCATTTAGCTTTAGCCTTTGCTTTGTGCACACACAGTGGTAAAGGTTAAAAAAAACCTTGGCATGACACAAAAATGAACCAGATGGCAAAAATGGTATTTGGTACAGGTTTGCATTGATGCAGTTGTATCTGATCAACAGATGGCGCTGTGCAGTCACTGAATTGAGTCCATTTGCTGCAGCTTGTGAGTCGGTGGAAGGAGAGGGTTCAGCACCAAAACTATTTGTGACAACCTGGAGAGAGACATCAAGGACAACTTCAGTAGACTGTTCCAGTGTGTGTGTGTGTGTGTGTGTGTGTGTGTGTGTGTGTGTGTGTGTGGCATTGGCATCAGTGCAGCACCCTGAACACAGTGAATTATTCATGTCAGCACTGACACTGGGACCCTGGATCAGGATTACACTGTCACACTGATCGCCACAGCACAGGAGAATGTGAATGAGACAGCAAGCAGGGGGAGGTTTAATTCAGCATCTGTAGATTGACTCACAGTACAACCGCTCTCTGTATACCCACAGGCCCCCTCCAATACATAAAGGTATTATATATATATTATTATTACCCCCCTTGTTTCTTAACAGTGTGGGAGACATCCTGTCTTCACGTCTCTGTGGAAGACCCTGGTGTGAGATCCCTGGTGTGAGATCCCAACAATATACAATGAGACCATAAAGTTAAAGCCTCGATGAGGCCTTAAAGTTAAAGTCTGTTAGCAATAATCGTAAACCTAAACTTTCCCACAATAACGTTACATCACACAACACAACAATCAACAAATGTTCAGCCTTCCACACCCATCTGCGCATGCTGTGTCATATTCAAAATGTCCATTACACTACACAGTATTCTCATGGAGTGTATATACATATTTTAGGGAGCACTGCACATTGAGCATATTCAGTCAGAGACTGTGGGATATCATGAAGGGTCAGGGTATGTCTCAGAGTGTAATCTCCCAATGTTCTTTGGTCAGAAAATATAGTACAAAAATCACAGTAGGAAACTTCCTTTTAACTTGTAGGAGTAAGTTCAGGAAAATACAAAATATTCTGTTTGAAAGAGGTAAAAATACATCTGTTGTTGATTTTATGGAAATTAAATTCTCACTGAGGAAATCATCAGAAAAACCTCATTTACATTGGAGCTGTGACAAAACATTTGCAATACGCTAGTTTGTTAGATCAGAAAAAAACAAGTACACAAGTCAGAACTATTTGACAAATGCACTATATGGTTTATTTTTGGTAGTAGTTGTATCTGACCAACACACAAACACATACTCATAATTTATCTTAAAACAAGTCATAGTTTGGTGCATGTCCTACTAACGTGGAGGAGGTGGGATTTATGACCTTTCCTGCAGACAACCACCAGGTTGCGATTAAGACATTTTGGCAAGCAGTCATGTCATCCGTCTGTATATACAGTCTGTGATTTGGAGATCCATTCATTCTTTTAGATTATCTGTTACATTTAGCCATTTAAACCACGTGTTTCTCTAAACACAACTTTTTCACATCTATTATCGTACAAAACCTCTTGATGAAGTCCTTGTGTAAGATGGTGAAGATTTTTCGTAGGATCTTTTCTTTAACTGTCCACCGAGGACGCCCTAACGTAACGTGCACTGTCAGAGAGTAGAAGCAGGCTACGAACAGACCAGCACCCTCCCATCTGGGTTTCATAATGAGGTGCCTGAAGACTTGGCAGGAGACAAGAGGGCAATTTAGAGAGCATGAAACGGAAAGAGTTTCCCCCTGAGTCGCACATCGCATCCTCACTGCTCTTTCCGTGCCCTCACAAGCCCTCTTCTCCTCTGCTTCCTTCAAGTTGTGCTTCACTATATGTTTATCTCTCTTTTGGACTCATTATTTCTCTTCTCTGCTCTTTTTTCGACCCCCCTCATCTCTTATGGCCTCAGATTGATCCAGCAGCTCGCCCGTCCTTGTCCTCAGTGAAGGGCTTGAGAAGCACAGGCTGTTTCTGGCAACAAAATTGTTTCCTGTGTTTCTTTTGTCAGACAGGGCAACCTGACATTTTCACAGCAGCAAACTGATCAGCAGAACACTACACCTACGTCTCCCATGGATTCATACTCAGCATGGAGTTAAGTCTACTGCTTATCACACAGTTATAACAGATGTTCAAACAGATACATTAAAAATGACATTTAGTTTTTTATAAGTTTCTGTTGCCGACGTTTTAATTTGAGATTGATGGTCCAGAAAACTTATCTGCAACTCAGACTCTCTGTGAGTTCTCTGTTTTATCATGCATTTCTCAGTAGAGTACAGATACATTGATGTGGCCTACAGGGGAATATACATTCTGGAGATTCAAATAAATTAAAACCAATTAAAGAAATCCAGCGGTAAGTTTTCATTATAGTGCTGAGGTAACTGCAGTGTAAGACATCACAGATCACATGTTAAATATCTGGATTACATTTAAAGGACAGACTTGCCAACAGTCAAACATTCTTCCTCATGTGACCTGTGTTAATGACCATTAATAAATGATGGAGTCAAAGGTCGAGGTATACTGGGGTTTTTAATTATATGTAATTGGTTGTAGATAATGGGATACTGAACTGGAGTTTGTTGAATGTGTTATATCACAGAATGATATTGTAGCATGATATATTATCTCTTAATCTTTAACAAAGCTCTGTGCGGAGCAGACCACTGGTACAACCAGCCTCCGATGGTTGAATCTCACAGGAGCTGCTGTGTTCACTTTCCATTTAAAATGTATCTAACTGTTTTCCTCCCGTCACTAATCAGATGTGAACTCCAGCTGCAGGACGCTGGTATCACACAGTCACAGGACCTGTAGTTATTTTCAGACTTTTCAGCTGGAGTGTAACAGACAAACCAGATTACAGCAAATCTTTGCAGTATTGCATCATATTACATCATTGTCATCATTCAGCAGTGATGGATTGCAGGAGACACATGTTGTCTGCTCAGTGATCAGTTATTGTGCTCAGTGTGACAGACCGAGTCTAAAGAGTCTCCTCATCTGCTAGATTATACAACCACAAGTGTGTGTGTGTGTGTGTGTGTGTGTGTGTGTGTGTGTGTGTGTGTGTGTGTGTGTGAGATAAAATCAAAATCAAAAACCTCAATCCCTTTTATATTTTGGGATGGTTTATTTTCTCTATCTATCTCTCTCTCTATCTATCTGTCTATCATTACATCTCAACAACAAAGTTGATGAAGTGTGATTGCAGGTTTATCTGATATTTGTCATGATTATAGCCCTGTTTTTGAGAGATTTTTGTATTTGGACTTTTTGGTTTACCTTTGAGGATCTTTCTGTTGTGTGGACCTTTTATGTTGCGTACTTTGGTTTATCTTTGGTTGCATTTGGAGTTAATGAGTTCCTGTTACTTGTCTGATCCTGTGATTGTCGGCACCTGCTCTAATGTGTCTCACCTGACCTGCCTGCTTTGTGTACATAATGTCTCTTTGCTCCTCACTCTTTCTTCTTGAGGTTCCAACTCCGAGAAATCTGGGAGTAATGGCAAGAAGAGTTCCCAAAAACCCTTCATGTTATGGACTTTTGATTTATCTTTGTTGGGATTTTAAGTTCATCACTTCCTGTTTTACTTTGAAATGTCTTTCTTTGTGTGTGTGTGTCTCTCTAACTTCCTGTTTTACTTTGAAATGTCTTTCTTTGTGTGTGTGTCTCTCTAGCTTCCTGTCTTTGTTTGAGTTTCCCGCTCCTGTGATTGGCAGCACCTGACCTGTAATGTGTCTCACCTGAGTTCAATGATCTCTTTGTCTATAAAGTCTCGTGCTCCTCATGCATTCTTCTGGGATCATTGACATGATGAGTTCCCCAAGACTGGTCTTTCTAGTCTTTCAGTTCTTGTACAAACAGAAATGTAGTGTTGACTGTTATGTGACAGCTTTTCCTTATCTGACCATTTGTTCACTGAGTTCATCTTTGTTCAAGATTCACAGAAAACACGAAGTGAGTTGTTACCACAGGCCTTAGATCAGTAAAACTATTAACTAAAAGATGTGAGAGGAGCTGACAGGCCCTGAAAACTGTGACATACATGCATCATTATACAGAACACAACCATTCTGTGTGGGGCTCAGGAGATAAAGAGGGTTGTCCACTAACCAGAGGGTCACTGGTTCAATCGCTGGCTCCTTCACTTTGCATTCCAAAGTTTCCTTGGGCAAGATACTGAACCCTGAAGGATGTTTGATAGAAAAAGTGTTTGAGTGATTGATAAGACTGGAAAAGTAAATACAGTCCATGTACCATTCTGCAGTCTTCTTCAATCCTCTTCTATTCATTACACTACAAGATATTTTTCAATCATTAGCTGAAATAAAAGATAAAGGTGAAAGTTTATATTGAATAGTCTGATGAACATATATCATTAGGCTGATCTGAGTCCTGCAAAGAGAGACTTGTAGCTGTAAATGTGAGGTTTTATTAAAGAGGAAGAAAAGCAGGTAAAAATAGTTTCTGAGGTTACTTCACAATCACAGGGTTAATAGAGCAGCAGTTCTGCCAGCGGCTGTAAGGTTTCTAGGACAGTGTTTAAATATGAAGACGAGAAAATCTTCCACTAAGCACAAGAAGACAGGGGAAAGATATGTTTTTGGACAGCGTTGTCCCTCAAAGGTTTCCTGGACATTATCAGTTTTCTTCAAGCTGGGGATTCTTTGACGAATCACATTATCACCCTGCAGCGTACATGTCTACGATCACACCATTTTAACATCGTCCTCAGAATCTGACAGGGAACATTAAGTCATTTTGTTCAGTGAAACGACAGACACAGAGGAGGTGTCCTGGAGGCTGCAGAGACTTCACCTCTGTAATCTATGCTAACAGACGTGTCAGTGGCCCTCAGCTGCTCCTCAGCGTTAGTTTTAACCTCAGGCTCAAGACGTCCCTACTGAAGAAAAGGCCAATAACCATCATCATTCAATCACTATTTGACAATGACAATACAAATAAAGTATTAGCAATTAGCAAGAAGACTATTCTGGCCTAGTAATCCTTCTGTAAACACAACTTTAATCATTTGACAAATAACATGATAAATGTATGTACACTGTGCATACTGTTGATTTACGGGGCTGTGCTCAGGAACACTGCACATAGCCGATGGTGGGTTTTCAGGACGTCCTGCTGTGTATGTGGATTGATGGTGAGGTCTCAAATAGCTAACAGCAAACAAACCGTCACTGGTGAGAGGGAACCTGAGTGAGAATACAGCAGAAGACAAACTTCAGATAAAGTCCGGACCCAATTTTGCAGACACCCTCTGGAGTTCAAGTCTGCCAATGGCTAGTTTGCTACAATACTGTAGTTAGAACTGGAAAACACTTCTCATGACAATCTACAAAATTGTAGAGTACATTGATTTACATTTGTTGTCAAGATGGACTTTTGAGTTATGTCTTTGTGGATCTTTTGTTGGACTTGTTGTTGTGTTTATGGATGTTAGCCTTGTTCTGGAGTTTCTGGAATGCTCTACCTTGACATAAAAATGTTATTAGACAATCCTTGTTTCCATTTTCTAACCCTTCTGATACATAAATTATGTCAGGTAAGTAAAAACAGAGACAATGCAACTACAAGCATCTACTTCTGGAGCAAATTGTCAGGTTAAGAACTATCCATCATTTTCATACAATTATGAAGGTAAGACTTTTTTAACAGTAGTTAATGTGAGAGACTGAACAAAAAAGTGTTTCATGTGAAAACATTAAAATCATCTCCTCAGGCTTTACGATCTTTTTATCTGCTTTGCTCTCGGTCATGAGGATTAACTTTGACTGAATCCATCATCACCTGTCTCATCACTGCAGCAGATTTATCACAGATAGAAAAAATGTCAAAGGAATGGGATCATCCAGACACAAACAGAGAGATGTGCTGACGCTGATGAACTCAAATTATTTTTGAAAGCTTCTACAGTTGCTGTGTGATCAGTTGGTGCATGATGAAGTGAAATCCTTTTCCAGTCATATGCACACGCTCTTATGTTTGACAGTGAATTTCCTCATGCCTGGCACACACACACTCACACTGGTTCATATCCATGTTACTGCCAGTGGAATCATCCATCTCCACATCTACAGGGACCGTGAGCATTCGGTCTTACAGGAAATAACCACAGCTCTTAACCAACCAATCACACGAGACAAGAAGCCAAGGATGCATGAGTCTCTGATTTACTGTGAAACCTGTAAATACACTGATTTTATAGAGATGTGTTCAAGTGCATATATAAGTAGACGAGTGCAGCAGCGTGTGTACAATCACAGAAATGTCAGAAATGTCCGTTTTCATAAGAACCTGGATGATTAATTATTATCAGTAACCACATAGTGTGAAATTGATTTCAGTAGCTGTCCAGATACAAGCAAAGAAAACAATAATATAAATGTAGAATTTATTAAACCTTTTTTAAAGGAACATGCCAAAGATAATTCGATGGACTAGTATCTACAGTACATCTGGAGTTTACGCTCACAGAACCCCTCAATATATCAGTATCTCCAGAGGGGTTGAACTCTGCTGGATTTTGCCGACACAACATGAAAGATTGCTGTTCTGTTGTGTGTACAGCACAACAGCAAGGTGTCTCTGTTGACTTTTCAATCCCCCTCTCCAAACATGAATTTTAAAATAGCACAACTCTGTCTGGAGATCATGGCGCTGTAATCTGTGTCCAACTTCTAGGGGAGAGAAATACACCTTCCAGCCAAAACCTCTGGGGTCAGATTGAGCAGCCAGAGGTGATGACGCACTTCACTGTTAACTTGTCAAGGAGAAAAGACTCCATCATCAGAAAATATCTTCACATGTTCAAATTATAATTTAATTCTAATACAACACAAACCAAGTCTTCAGAGGACTGTTATTCTCTGCGGGCCATATGATGACTTGGAAAGACCTTTTTTAGCCTCTGAGTGGAAAATAGAACAAGAAAGAAAAACAAACAAGGAGCTGCAGTGAGATGTTATTTCCCTGAGACTGTAACCTTCAGTGGAATCTAAAGGTTACTGAAGGATCTCTGTTTAGAGAAGACGACAATGACACAAAATATCCTTTGTACTAATTTATTATCAGGGAAAATTAAGGTCTTTAGACACTAGACATATTTTTTCATGTGATTTACTTGTGTGGACTTGAGGTTGACTTTTTTTCCAAGGTTTTGCGACTGACATGATCACATCCAACCAATCAGAATGCATGTTGTTGACTGTAAAATTTTGAAGCGTTAATAGCAACAACTTCTTCCTTTAATCAGTCTGAAATAAAGTTTCTTTGTACAATCTAATGTACAGTATTTGTCTTAAGTCACTGCTCAGGGTCATTTTTGTCTGTAAAAGGACTACTGCCTGTTTGTTTGTCCTTCGGTGGTACCGGTTGCAATTTTCTATTTGAAACTGTACAGTTGACCTGCAGTAATTGAGTCAGTCCACAGAAGCATGAAGCTGCACCACCGCTGCTGCACAAAGAGCTGTTCACCTGTGTTTAAAGTTCAGTGAAGCTCGACTCAGTACACTGAATCCTGAACTGGAGAATAAGTTGTTGTTGCCATAGTTATGAACACGGTAGTTGTTGTGAATGTGGCATCGGCATCGTCACTTAAATGGATGCATACATAATTTACATCGGGGAGTTTTTTGCAGTTTCTCCTCACTCTAGTTGAGGGTTAACTCATTTTTAGCATTTTTAGCAGAAACGGAATGGATGCTGAAAATGTTCTTGATCTGTCGGTTTTGTGCCGTAAACCATCTGTCTGTGGACATCAGGGAGACGGGTGCACTTCTCTTGACAATTTAATCCTCCCAGGCTTACAGAGCTGATCTGCAGTGAGGATCAATTCCCCGGGGTGCAGAGGTCTTCACTGACCTTGTTATAATACAGTTCATTCAGTGAGCCTCTCTGCTGCAGACCCATCCTCCCGCTCGTGTGCAACTTCTTCTTAACCTCTGACAGTTTAACTCTTGACATGACCGACACCCTGCAGTGTCGTGTAAAGGGCAAACAACTTTTTCTAGATCCGGTTATAGTCATGTAGAATATGTATGTGTCTGTTTAGCTGCCGCTTCAGTGTTTACGAGTGAAATCTGAAACCTACTTTGTTATTAGGAAGCTCACACTACAATTAAACTAATAATATTACTTTTAGATAGAATATGTGACACTTTTAAAAATCTTGGTGTCATAAAATACAACCTTGTTCTGTGAGGCAGATAGAAATGATATGTATTTGTCCATAAACCTTAGATGAACAAATCTGAAACTGACTTCTTTTTCAAACTATTGGAGTCGTTCTCTGCTGGTCATTGAGAGAATACAGGTTTCAGGCATTATTGCATTGGCTTCATTTTACGGACTCTGAGTCGATGTCCATTTCTATACACAGTCACAGTTTTACAAACGTATGTAACTGACTGTTGTAATATATATAACATGGTGAATATGTTGTAGTAATTGTTAGGATGTTGGCCAGACAGCAGAGAGTAAACAGTGAGGAATCCATGTTTAAACTAGTTTCCTATTTCCTGTTAACAGCCATGTTGTGGTTACACATTGCTGTTTCATATTGTCATTTGAACTTACTCAGAGGTTGAAGACGGTGTAGCTTGGAAATGGATGAAACGTATTCAGAAATAATGGAGAAATAATGCAAGGTTTATATATTTGTAAAACCTTGCTCCTCAGTTTGGTACTGCCTACTCGCTGACCAGATTTACCCAGAGTCCAGTGTTGGTTACACTTACTTGCTAGAAAATCATATAATGAATTATGCGAATAGTGACATAAATGTGTCATTCTCCGACATGATTTGTTTGAAAGACTGGACCTTCAGCTGAAGCAAACAGTATTTCTCCTCGAGTGTGTACTCACGTGTTTCCTCATGCAGACTAATGAGGAGGACGACATTATGTGTCTGAGCAGTAAACTGGATAATGATGGAAGCTCTGTGCTGCTCTGATCAACTGTAAAAAGGACGAAGGCTTGTTTGTGACAGCTGCTGTACACAGAGCTGAAGGAAAGTGAAAGTGACAGACAAGATGCAGATACCAAATGTTCCTCATAGTTGTTTTTTTTAGCTCAAGCTTCATTGAAAAAAAACAACAAAGGCAGAAAACAGCCTTTTTGAAATGATGACATATGAACCTATAATCCTGGACTAAAATATACAGTGTTCATGTAGGTGTAGGCTGTCGGGTTGTTGTTCTGAAAACCCTGAAGCTAAGAACAGCTCAGTGGGAATCAGTCAGTTAGCCTGGCTCTACGTGGAGAAGGTCATCAAGCTGAGAAGGGAATAGATGCAGCCCAGCTCATTATGAAGAGCTTTCTATTCATAGTTTTTATAAGAATACACACACACACACACACACACACACACACACACACACAGCCTACGTTTGTTCTGCAACACACTCAATACTTGGATTCCACAAGATGTCGGAGACTTTCCTCGACATTCAGCTCCATATCAGCTTAACTGCCAGTCTACTGTATTATCACGTCACAAAGGTTTTTTCCAATGGATTCACAGCCGGTGACTGGGTGGTCAGTTGGCTAGTTTTGGTTTCATATTGCAATTCAAGGAGTGAACTAAAGACATTTTGTGACATGTGTACATCATGTCTTAATCAACTGCATGGGTTGCGTTCACCTATACTTTGACATTGACTGGTTAGTAGATGGGTGTGTGTCTGACGTGAGTGAACAGTTAAAATGACAGAAAAGATTTTTTCGAAAAATGTATTTAACATGTGCTTCACTTTTGATGAGCCACTGTATCTTTGCATATAGTCTGTGGTGCAATCAGAGATTGAATTGAATAGAAACTTTTAGCCATCAGACAATGGTCACCAACCAAGAAATATGTACCATCATGCAATGCATTGCGCTGCGCTGCGTTTACAGGAAGAAAAATGGTTGCGAGACAGGAGGAGGGCAGCACGGTTGACCTTTCTCTCTCTAGTCCTTATTCTTATCAAAAATATCTGAATCGTTGTAAGGATGAAGACAGACTAGTTTAGATTTGCTGACATTTTCACAGACTCATTTTACGTATGTCCCACCAGGTGACGTTATTGTTGTTGTACATCATAATCCTGTGACAATGTCGGTGCAGAGAAAATGCCCAGAGCGTCCGAAATCATTTTTTTTTTCCTCATGACGATGACCTCAGTATATAGTGCTCATCACATAAGGCCCTTTATAGTGAGTAGGGTTGAATGAGTGGGTGATTTTGGACACAGCCTATGTGCTTCTCTGCAGATTTTTTTGGCTGATTTTATAGTTGTATGAACATGAAGGTGAACAGGTGTTAGATGTGTTTTCTTCCGCTGTCCCTTCAGACTACATGTAATTCAACATATGAGACGCACTGCAGATATTCCGAAGCCACATTGGACATGTAGCTCGAGGTGTTTGTCAAATATTTGCTATTTACATGCACCACACATAGGTTTCACACACAGTCTTTATTTATTCAATGTATATTGATTCACAGCTTGATATTACCATGCGGGTAAGAAAAAATGCCTCTGGGTAAAATGCTCTGTTCGTGATGGAAAGCTCCAAGTTTTCTAAAAACAACCTTCAATCTATCATCAGCGTTTGCTCCATCAGGTCACACAGATACAGGTGGTTTTAGAAAACGTAGCAAAACAGAGAGATGGTGCAGGTAGAACTATGAGACTGGGAGAAGTACAAAACATATTCTAACACAAACACCAGCTATAGACTGTATTATGTAAGGAACACATGTGAGGACAGAATCCAGATCTCTATGCCTTTGTTACTTATTTATTGATACAGCAGTCAAATAATAAATAATAGTGATTATTAGAATAGGAAATTGAAAAGTTCACATACATGTCATATGATTAACAGGCTATTGCATTCTCTACCCCCGCCAACCCCATCACTACCCCTGGAGTTCCAACAGGTATGAATTTGTTTACATGCAAATGTCACACACTGTGCTGTCACTCCCACCCGCCGTCTCCACACACAGTGGCAGAGCGACGTGGCGCTCACTAGGACTTCTCAACCTGCTTCTTCTTTTGGAACTTCCTGAACTGGGACTGGATGGCGACCGCAGCCTTCTCAGTTTCTGGGTTTTCCATGTCAATGTCAAAGTCCTCCGGGACGTCCGTCTTGGACGCATCTGGAAACGAAAGGAAAAGATGAATGTGAATCACAGCAATGTAACAATAGTCGTCTGAGACACATTTCCAAGTCGGGTTAATTGTCATTTTGCTAAAACTTCCCAGTCACAGCTTGGTTATCTCAAGTTGGAGGGGAGTGACGCTCACAGCAGAAAGTTTGAACGGTGGTTTAATGCTTTTTAGTCTGTTCAAAACCATTCAGTGCATAATTAAGTCCCAATTCACAATTTTAGAGGAGCATTTCAAATTCAACTGGAGACTGAATTTCATACCTACTGAGGGACCTGACGTTTACTCCCTAATCCTATATTAGGTTAAAAAAAATGGATAATATAATAAATTAATAAAGGTTAAATAAATAAATAACCTGGTACTTTCTGAGGGAGATCCTTAAAAAGTAAATATAAAAGAGATGTTTGTAAAGCACCCGCTACAAGGCTATAGGAAAATACATTTTTAAATGCATTGTACGACTGAATTTGTGACTGCTAAACTGTAACTATATTTTATTTTGAATGCTCTTAAAAATACAAACTTTTACAATCTTAGATAAACTAATCACTCTTATTAAAAAATATATATGAATCCTACTTGACATCAATACCATCACAATAAACCAGTATCTCTCGATTTGTGAGTTTGAAAACAATAACGTGTTGTTACACAGTAAAATGTCCTCTAGCACTCATAAACCTCAGCTCTGATTATGGAGCAAAGCTGCTGAGGGGGAGCCTGAGCTTTTGACCAGGTCAGAAGCCAAAGCATGAATTGATCTGCTGCTCTTAATCCTCCGAGAAGCTCAGCCAACACTGACCATGAGTACATGAGTGTAATCCCAGTAAAAACTGATACAGGCCGATCTCACCAGACAATAAGAAAAGAAGGGATTTTATCTCCTGGTCAATGAAGTCATAAAGACGAAAACATTTTACCCATTTGCTGACCTGAGAAAATTTAAATAAAGTTGAATCTAATTCAAACATGTAAGGTATATGAGCCATACATAATGGGCTAGCAGGGTTCTACTTGTTATCATCCATTTATTTCAACATATGAGCTGTAGCCAAGTAGGTTTACATGTTGAATTTTATGGTAACATTGAAATCTTTATCATTATTCGTAAATTATTTCTGTAAAATATTTTTCTATGAAACTTTTAAATATACAAATGGTCACCGGATCACTTGCATTGATTAGCTATATAAAAGAAAAGAGGAGCAATTCAAGTAGAAAACAGACCCATCAGTTACAGCCTTAATGATTTTGCTCTTTGTATTGATTAAAATGTCATCTGGATTTAACTGTGCAGTAACACAGACGCATGCTGCTGAGGAGAGCAGCAGAGCTGAGGGCAGAAGTGAAGCAGGGACATTCAGGACCTTTTTGAGGCCATGGTAAGGTAACATTTACCAGAATGGTTTTAATGTCTGCGACAGCTTCTGTCACCAAGTACAACAGCCAACAATCCTGCTCCTCTGCTCTACTTCTTTCTGCAGCACACACAAAGACCTATGTGTATTCTGTAACTAACACACATTTCATTTCATTTCAGTTAAGACAAAAATAACTGAAGTGAAACTGATCCGTGAACTGTTTTAACCTTTTTTGGTTTTCACAAGAGCTAATTGTGTCTCTACAAGGTCCAGTGTTGGTGCTATTCCATTTCTCAGCCTTTTAACACTCCTGCAAAGGATTGATCTGAGACAGAAGCATGACAGACAGTGACAGAGGGGGTGGGTGGTGGTAGTGTTGGAGGGGTACCCAAAGCAAAGAGGTCACTCTTGTATTGACCGCGCAGCTAATCCTCTGGGTTCCCTTGGTACTGAGCTTGAGTACCTCTCTCGCTCTAACTAGCGGCTACTGCTAACAGCTACTGAGCTGAGCCCTCTGCTGAGTCGATACCACACATACTCATCATCTTTGTACAACAAGATGGTGACTTTTTTTAAAGAGATTGTCAGAGCGAAGAGTGACAGCAGAATGGATGTGATCTGCAAAGTGAACTGGCTGTCAAATACTGTTAATGGCATTTAATCACGCTGATCAATATTTATTCATTACCTGCAGAAACGTGACATCAAGTCCTTTTTTTTTTTTAAATGAAAATGAATTAGTATATTATTCATTTGTATATTTGCAAGGGAAGGAGCATTTCATGATTTTTAGCATAATGACGACTCACATAGACACTGTGGACAAAACTGAATTTCCTGTTTTATTTTGTCAAGTCTTCTCCTAATGCATTTCAGTTAGTTCTACTTCCTACTATTCCTTCCTGCTGTTCACCTGTTTTCAATGATCCAATCGGACGTCCTTGTATTAATACCACCTGTGGTTCACTTCCTGTTTGCCAGATTGTCTTTGTTATCGATAGGAGTCTCATTGTTGTGTATTTGTTGTGTGTTTGTTTTTTTAAATATATTGTTTGTGTTATCTTCCTTGGACTTTTCGATATAATATGATCATATATTAATAGTACAATGTTATTGTGACCTACTGCAGCCTCCACCTGTAGGACTATGACTGAATGCTACAGCTGTGAAAGAACCAGTGGTTGTAAAGCATAGACAGAACAGATGATGACATTCAGCTAATGCAAGGACAACTTCAATGCTCTGCGTGAACTAATGCTACATGCTGGGCTACATCTGCATCTGTCTGGAGGGGGAATGAAGCAGGGAGGTGGATTTCATCAGCACTAATGAAAAAGGTTTCGACAATGCCTTGTTTTCAATCAACCACTGCAGCAACAACTCGCTTTTGATTTTTGACACAGTGATCTCTATAGGAAAATCTGTATTACTTGTGCATCCGTCTAGTTTTCATCCAGCTAAAAGCATAAAGGTGTAGGTTAGAACTTGAGGTGTTCACTCTGAATGCTCAGTGCTTTTCTGGATCATGTCATGACTGAGCTCCCAGGAAAGAGAAGAAAAAATATTGTTAATTGTTTTATTTATTTATGGTGTTGGTGAGTGGTCGTTGACGGAATTGAAGGTTACATGCTTCTACGTCTGAATATATTAATTTATCCCTCAGCCCTGACTTTACTGCTGTTGGCAGCTTTAATTATAGTTGGTGTAGGCCTATGTGACATGATAAGGACATCTTTGATTGGCTGTCTTTCGTAATGTCTTAAAAGCTACTCTGAAGTCCAGTTAAAGCTCAGATGTCTTATTGATTTCACTTTTTAAAACCAGTTGAGCCACAGGAGCTGAGGGATTTTATTTGTCACGGAGGACAAGAAGGACTGTTTGACCTTGAGACAAAAGAGACATATAGTGGAATGAAGACCGAAACTTAGTAGTTAAAGAAGTTTTACGCAGTGTATGGACGTTTATTGGGCTTACGAAGTTGCATTGTCTAAAATGTAGCCTATAAACCTGATGCTGTGAATCAAGCTTTTGAGAACCAAAATATGCACCATCTTTTTGTTTATTTAAAAAAATGGCATTGTGATAACCTTTTCCTAGTTCAATATTTTATTTTGATGTAAACTTAAGGAAAAAAACATTTAATATTTTCTAAAGTAAATAAAAGCAAGTTTAAGGGATTCCAGGATTTGTATGTATTCATTTTGCAACTTGACTGTGGCTCTAAATAGAGCATGCACCTCCACCACCAAGGCCAAACAATAATGGTTCAGTTTTTATAGTAGAACTACGGTTTTGTATTGATTGGTGCTGTGTGCTATAGTTTTTCAGAGTGTGTGTCAACATTTACTTTGCTTTGGGGAGGAAGCGTCTGTGTAACCTACTCGAACGTGGTTGTACGTTCAGGAAAGAGCAGAAAATGTGGGATGTTCAAAGACCTGCAGAGAAATGTTTGTTTCAGCTCTTTCTTTCAGCCCTGAATGTTTCTTAAACAGAGATATGATGTGCGTTGACTACAATATTTGACGGAAAAAGACAGATTCATTGCACCTATAATTGAGTACAGTAGAGCTAATTAAAATGTGAGCAGAAAATGGGTCATCCCTGCTTTGAGAACCTGTCTCAGGCTAATTATAAAAGGATGACTTTCATCTGAAAGGTGAAATTACGCCTGTGCCTGTTTGAAACGATGGGGGAGGGAGATGCTGTCGGCGTCACAGTTTCCACATTGTTCTATGACAATGCTCTGGAAGCTGAACATTTACATAAGGAACTGGAGCAGGTTTCCTCTGTAACGTCCTGCGTGAATAAGCAGATGATTATTTCACATCTTAACAAGTCTTTTCCTCCACTGCTCCTGCAGCGTGGTTTGTGTGTACAGTGTGATGTAAAACTGTAGTAAGCCTATGATGCCCCAGCTGCTGGAGTGACAGGGACAGTCTGTGATGGACTCAGGAGGTCAGTGAACATATGGTGCATATGGTCCAAATACACAACATCTGGACTCCAACCATGTCAACAAATGTTACAGAAGACGACTAAAAGGCTTTGCAGGGGCAAAACAGTGTGTGAGGGTTTTTAACCAAGGGTGGAAAGTACATTTACTAAGGTACTTAAAGTACAGCTTAGAGGTATTTGTACTTTCCTTGGGTATTTCTATATTGGGATATTTTCTACTGCAGCTGAGGATATGCCAAGGAGGTTGTGTTTTTATCAGTGTTTATTGTTTGTTGGCACAAAACCTAATGGACAGATTATTAGAAAAGCTAGTGAAAGGATGCAGAGGTCGGGGAAGAACCCATTCAACTTTGATGCAGATCAGGATCAGGGGGCGGGCCCATGTATCTTTTAATTGTGAGATGATTATTTCTGATATTTTCAGGGAGTAAAGGATCTTGATGGACAAAAATCTGGCATATTGACTTTTGATTGGTCTTTGTGAAAACGTTTGATATTCAGTCATCTCCTTGTGCCAAAGAGGTCATGTTTTCATCTGCGGTTTGCTGGTTTGTAAGCAAGATTACACAAGAACAACAGATTACCACGAAATTTGGTGGGAGGATGTTGCATGTATAAGGATACATTCAATTCTCGTGCAGATCCAAATCGGGGGGGGGGGGGATCCAGGATTTTTTTTTAAATCTTCCTTTCCCAAAATAATTTCTCAGAAAATAATTCATGGATCTTAATGAAAAAATCAGGCATGTTTAAGGGACAGAGGGCAAGCTGGTGCAGATCCAAGGTTTTCTTTTACTTTCCTTGTTTCTCTTCCTGTCTTTGTCTAATTTTCCTGCTCATGTGATTGTCTGCTCCTGTTGTAATGTGTCTTCTCTCTAAAGTTGAATTATCTCTGCCTCCTTTTATAAAAGTATCTGTGCTCCTCACCCTCCTCTGTCAGTGAAAGTGTTTGTTGTTGTAGTTTTTTGCTCCTTTTGCTTTCTGTTGTTTGTTGAGTTTGGACTTTTAGTTTGCTAGTTTGTCTGCTTGAATTAAATTGCTCACACCATGCCTGTTTTGCTGTTTTGTCTTAAATGTGACAGTGAATACTATAATTTCTTTCATAGCTTTGGAGCATGGAAATGCCTGAATTCAGTTGAATATACATTTACACATCATTAACTCAATTAAAACAAGTTGTGTTATTCATACTGAGAAAGTTTCAAAGTCAATTTATTCATTGTTTCATACAGATGTTTGTTCTCTTTTCAGGTAATTAGAACTCAACACCTCCTGTCCTATTTTTCAAAATAAAAGCTTACAATTGATGGGTTAATGGAAAACCTGTGAAACATTGCACTGCTTCCTGTGCAGGAACTCAGAACAGCACAGTGGTGATTGTTGCACTGATTCAATTAGTTTGTGAAAATGTACAATTATGACTTTGTAAAGAAAACAAGTCAACAGGGAGAGTTTTGACGTGAAGTTTTGATGTGGCATTAAAACAAAGGCAGATAAGGAAATGGGATGAATCTGTTTCGTTGTTTCTTTAATTGATAAAGAAGAAACATAATAAACAAAGCAGTGGTTGTCTGACTGACTGTCTCCACTACAGTTTGTATTTTGCGGCTTGAGGTAAACAGGATGCAGGAAAGCAGAAAAATTCTGATTCAATTGCATCCACTTGATAAACATTCAGTCTTGTGCCCTTATCTTTACAATAACCCCTTACATCCCACAGCCTCCCTGTCTGTCTCTGCTGTTATCAGGTAAACAGCCTCTGCTGCATCACTGAGGTGTGTCACTGTCACATGTACCTGGTTCAAAATGAGCTCCGATCAATACGAATAAAAGTCTCTGTGGCCGCCCTTGAGCTTGTGAGAGGTTGTTTGTAAAGACTGTGCTCTGCTGTGTGCCGGGGGTACAGAGAGTGGGCGAGAGTCAATAGCGGCGCTACTCCCTCCTCGCCCACTCTCTCTCTCTCCGGGTTTACTGAGAGACACTCTTCAGACATGCGCAGAAAGCAGTTTTTCCAGGTATCACATTAATTGTCAAGGTCAGACAACAAAGGAGTGCTATTTGTGTGTGTTAGTGTGTGTGTGTTTGTGCGTGCATGTGTGTATGTGCAGCTGCCTGTGTTTATTTCCTTCTTATTAAGTGACCAGAGAGCTGGACCTGTGGGCAGAGAGAGCTGAGCCCACAGGCAGTGAGAAATGAGTCTCTCGAAACATGGTGCGTCCTCTCCTTCAGCTGCTCCAGGTAAACTGGCTCCCATTAATTGCTGTTATGGTGAATAATGATGCTGAACTGTGAATCTGTTTAAAAGCATGATTAATTTTCAGGGGGTCACCTGAGATGGTTAAAAGCTCCTTTTAAAGCACAAATGATGCAGCAGTTTTGTTTCTAGCTTCTTTTCAAAGCTGGCTATAAAGGTATTGGTGAAAACAACCTGGGACAATGGAATTTATAGTTGTAGAAATTAAATTTGAAGTCAGAGAAAAACGCTTTCAGAGTTACAGACTTGTACAGTTCCTTTTCTATCAAATTCAACACAATTTCCACCTCAGATTTTTCATTGCAGCTGCAAAAATCCTTTATGGTACAAATCAAAAACAAGAAAACTCCTCTGCTGCAGTAAATATGGTGCAAGACCCATTTATACAGCTGTGAAAAACAATGTGAATTAATGGACAAAATGTGCACATCCACGGATCAGTATGTCAGTGAGAGTTACACACCAGGTTCTCAAAAGTTCTGCTCACTCATAGTTTTGTCCCAAATGTCTTGTGAATGTGGGGCAAAATTCAGTGGTGTGTCTGTAGAGCCTGTTTGATGTGGTCAGATCAGAACCTCATTGGTCAATAAAACAAGTTCTGCAAATTTCCCCATTGTGGGACTAATGAAGGGTTATCTTATGTCTTCTTTGAGTTTTAATGTTTGGTTTTATTTGCTGTATCTAAGACTGCAGTTTAGAGAATGGAATAAAATCTGAATATATATATATATATATATATAATATAATAATCATATTTCAAATAGCTTTTTTGACAATGGTGGCCTTTCAAATCAAAAGTCAGTAAATTGTCAAAGTGCTGCACTAACACTGGTCCCCTAAGGTCAGCTAAAAACAAGCTCATCCTCACAGTTCCAGTCTTTCATTTGATTACAAAATCTTTAGACAATGAAATTAAATTATGCAAAAATATTTTCATTTTAAAAGAGTCTGCACACAATTAAACTCAAACGAACTCCTCTGGCTTCCGTCTCAGACACTGATGTGATGCTGAGTCAGGGCGAAGCACCACATCACTCCTTCAGAGGGGGTGAAAGCAGGGAAGATATACGTTTTCTCATTGGACGTTTTTATGCGCCTCCCTGCGATAGGTTTAATGACAGAAAGCTCAACAATAAACATGATTTGTAATGCACTGTGAATTGAGCTGATCTCTCTTTCCCTCAGGACTGAGACGATACAGGCCGTCTCTCTCTGTTCAGGGAGGCGGTCATCAGAGTTGGATTCACAGAAGCTGAGGATCATCTCACTTCTGTCTCCTTTGTGTCTGAAGTTAGTTTACCTGAGTCAGGACATTAAAGATCAAGTGATTTATAGAAGGGCTGCTTAAATTCACTGACTATTAACACACTCGTCAGTATTAGTGAAAGTGATTTTCTGTCAGGCTGAACATGTGCTAAACATTCCTGCAGCACTTTTTAAAGGTTTTAAAGTGGAAAATTACTGACAAACGTTCCAAATCTGAATGGATGGTTGAGCTCTTGCTCTTGAAGCTTCTGATGCAGTCATGACTCCATGGTCTCATATACACTGTGTGACAGATACAAACAACAGATAGTTGTGAACTCTTGTTTAAGTGTTTGAGCTCTGGTCAGATGATGATTGGATCTGACGGAGAGCCCTGAGGTCAGGTACTCTGTGTGTGTGTTGACTCTGATGGCAGCGATCACTCAGATCCTGTAACCATCAATCTTGTGCCATGTGCCTTTTAAAGCTCATCTCGGATACATGTGCTGTAAGTGTGGCTCAGTCATTTAGATACGGAAGCGAAAAAGGACGGAGCCCTGTGTCCCTGTGTGAATTTTGTCCCAATTTGTGCACATATTCTGAAAGCTTTCAAATACGGACGATGCAGATGAAATGAAGCAGAACTACTGGAAATCATGAGGGGCAGTGTAGCCATCAGTTCAAATGAGAAGATCCTAGGACAAGAGAATGGTATTTTGACAATGGCAGAACTTCTTGTTTAAGAGAGACCTGATAAGACTGTTCAGGCATCTATGTGTTGTTACCTCTTTCTGAAGAGGTTCATTATCGCAACCTCCTCCACTGTTGCCATAGTTGTTGTTGTTAATCTCCGTAAGTGGGCGGTGACGGTTACAAAAGGTATCACATTTTGCTCATCAGGTCAGAATAAATTAGCCTCTACCTTCCTCCCCTTTCGATCCTTTCTTTGCCTCAATCAATCATCATCATCAATGTTATTTCATAAATATAACATTGCAGATGCAAATACAACTGAATGTTTTAGATTTAAATGTCATAATATTGCTCATTCACATCCTGTTATTTAAAGATTTTGTTTTACCCTGTCCTCCAGACGTCTTGCTGACAGCAGTTGCTCCAGATCCTTGTCTCTGCAATGCAAACACAACACAACAGAAACATTTAGATTTTTTTCCCCCAGTTTATTCTTCTCAGAAGGAAATTCACCACACTTGAGCACAACGAGTTCCAAGAATCCTGCCATCGTTTCCCAATAACTTAAATATGTGATGCTATTTAAAAGCCTTTTCCTCATGATTGATCTGTTATAGATAAAATCTCCACTCTGGAGTCTTTAAGCCCATTTTACACATCTTGTTCTGTAGGCGATAACAGGTATGAACACAGAGATGTTGGCAGTTAAGTTTGCCTGTTGAAAAAGTGAAAAGTTGGTGGGACAGATGCAGACACTGTTCTGTTTAACATCAGGCCTCAGGAGTCTGAAACATCGGCATTCCATCGAAGGTCACACACAGGGGCAGTGATGTGCTGCCAGCTTGTTTGGTTCAGTGTAAAGAAGCAAATATTGCATAACAAGGGGTCTTCAACATGGCGTGATCTCTGTTTCTGTGTTCTGAGGGGACCCTGCAGGCTGAGAGTCCTTTGACAGTGGAAAAGGTTGAAGACAATATACAGTATGAACGGGAGTGACACAGCACCCGAGGTGTCGCTTTCGACTCTGACATGGCATGATGATATAACAGAGGTCAGAAAAATACTGACATGAAGCAAAGCAAATGACCGTGTGTCCGCTGACTTTGAGTTGTATTGGAATTATTTTTCAAAAGAGAGATATGGAGAGATAGAGTTATGTAAGGTATTATAATAAAAATGCTTATTAGTTTTTGTTTTGTTTTTCAGAACTTCAGATGAAATCATTCATGTTAATGGTCTTTTACACATCTTTATGAATGAAAATATCCATACGCTTTGGTATCAATATATACTTCTATGAAATATATATCACATGCTCATATAATATTTGAATAGTTTTTATTTAGGAAGAGTTTTAGCCAAAAATAGCAGAGGAGGAAGAATCAACAGAGGACGCATCTCAAACTTCCCAGTTGTGAGACCACGTGCTAATTATACGGTTAGTTCTTCTTGGCCATATGGCCACGGTCTCACTCCTCATCACAAGACACAGAGGTGTAAAAATGGGCAGATTGATGCATGTAAATGAGAAAACCACCTACTGTGCTAAAGAACCCAGCATCTCCTCTACTGAAGAAGTCAGTCTCACCAGGTACTCGACACTCTCCTCCTCAACAAATGACTTTTCTGATCTGATGTTGCGTAACGATAAAAAGCTGCACTTAGCTGATATAACACGATCATTTTACGCTTACATACTAATGCTGTAACATTTATCTAAATGTCAGCTCTCATTATCCTACAGCCATTCATTTCCCAAGCTGTGCAAAAAAAGCACACATTTATCTTTTATTAAACTGCAAATAGAAAACAATCTCAGGAGAAATGATGCACCGAGTGCTTGTATTAATGTTTGCATTTCCTATTTCTTCAATCATGTGATTTTGTCAGTGTGAACCTTGAAATAGACGCAGGGGAGCTCGGAGAGTTTAATCTCATGATGACATATATATATATATAAATACATATGATTTAAATGACTTTAAGACCTTTTGAAAATAACTTACTCATCTAAATTTTTACATGCTCTGTGATTCATTTTAAAGTTGCCATTAAGCACGCTGAGATAAAATCCCCCCATTTGCGGTGAGATGTCTGCAGGGTTCAGGCAGGTGTCGACAGCATTAGAGGCGTGAAAAGGGTAAAGCGGATATTGCACGACGTGAGGAGTACAGGAGTGACACTCCATCACAATGATCAGATTAGGAAAAGCTATTCTTAGAAGCATACGATAGTCCTGCTTTTAATATGCAGCAGAGCAGGAGAAAGGAGGGATATCACAGGACATGATGAAGGAGCCAGAGGAAGGATAGCAAAGAAAAGGAGCAAGGATGGATCAAGGGAAGGAAGGAAGAGCTGGTGAACGATTCCATCATAGGCTTTTACTGTATTATGTATCACTAATCACAAATAATCACATTTTTTAAATTAATATTGAGCATGGTATGTCTTTGCAGTCTCCATCCATTGATCCATTGTTTGCAGGATTACACTCCTTGCTTGGTGGAAGGATATGGTATCTGTCAGGGAAAACTCCATTTAATTTTGAAGCGGATCAGGGCAGGAATCTTTTTTTCACTTAATTTAACATTGCAAGGTTTTCATTTTTGTAAATTCCTAAAGAAATAATAGAGAGATCTTGATTAATTCATATTAAGGAGACTGATATCTATCGATTGTGTGTAATGTTGTGTGGCTGTATTGAATTTAATGGAATTTATGGCACTTTCTAAATACAGTTCTATAGACTTAAAATTAAAGACTTGATTTCTTTCAAATAACAAAGTTTAAAATTGTAGGATATATGTTTTTTCTCTTTCTGGCACAGAATCAGACGAGGAGATTGATACCGTACATGTATGTGTTAATTAAATATAGACCAGGTACAGCCAGTAGCTGTAAAAAACAAGCTGATTTCCCTCGGGCATCTGTTGCATCAATACAACAATATTTCAGGACACTCTTAAATATATAAATAACTTAATAAGATGGTGATTTTTTGCAGACCAGACAGTGTTTGCTTCTAATGCAGCTATGAATCAAGTGATCGTCTTGTTTGCACTTTCTCTGCATCTGCCAATACTAATTAATTCAGCGTGAGCCCTCCCTGGTATGACTGATGTCCCTGGGCCTGTGTGGGACCGCCTTAGTGGGAAATTTATCTTCACAGCCGCAACCAGGGAGCAGGTGGGATTCCGGGAGTGCAAAAACTCAAAACTCATTGCTTGAGAAAAATATTTGGTATGTGCATACATTTTAAAAAGAAGGCACTCTAGAGGAAATGCTCCTTTATGAGACTTCTAGAAAAAAATGGATAGTGCGTAAACACTGATGTGTCATGTTTAGGATTTCTGTCTGAAACCACACACACTGTTGGAGGATGGGAGCTCGAGTCTCTATAGAGTCAAGGTGTGTCCGTTTGAACATGGTGTTGAGTGGGAATGACACAAAAAGTCTCTAATATAAAATATTTCAGCAGTCATCAGCTTGCATGGTTTATTGGCTGCTGGCAAACAGGTTGTCACCTTGTATTTTCATCTGGGTGGGAGCTGTGATGATGGGACTTTTTGTCTACAGTGGAAAGAAGGATGAAGAGAGGAGGGGAGAGAAGGATCGATAACTCTCTCTGCAGTTAAGCTGTACTTATACTAATATTGACATTGGGAAGATAAATGACCAGAATCAGGTAGAGGAGGGAGGGGGAGACTCGTACTGAAACATAGTTAGACAACAGGTTTCCAGAACCATTTATTTGGGGGACATTTTGGGAAATTCACCATGTGAGGTGTAAAATTAGACTTAGATAGTAGATAGTAGATAGTGTTCTAATATCTGGGTAGGCAATTAGCTTAGCTTCGCATTAAAACTGCAAATATTGAAAAAAAACTGCTAGCCTCGCTATGTCCAAGGCTATTTCATCAATTATTTTTATTTGTGGATTTCAGGAGGGAAGTGTACAGGATTATTTCTTACTATAACTGTATTTCTCAGCTTGGTGTAATGAATGCCTGCAGTCTAACAGCCAAGCAAATACACTTACACAAATTTTTTTTAGCTATGACTCTGTTAACGCAGAGAACAAGCAAATTCTTTACCTGAGGTTATTTACACACCACTGACTAATCTGGTCCACAGGGCTAGCTGTGTAGACGTAAACTGTAAATGAATGCTTTGTCCCTGAGTATGAGAATCAGTATCGGTTTCCTTTCAAAGGATTATCTCAAAGAATTATCCATTAGCAGTGCTGTCAGGTAGACTTTTTTTAACCAATGAACAGTCTCAAGATAACCGATTCCCAACCCACAAAGGAGGCGGCCTTCGTGGCGGTTCGGTTTAGTTGAAGCCCGATCCTTACATTTCGTGGGGGGCAACCTAGATGGAATCTTTCCTCAGCCTCCGGGTGCACAGCTTTTCTCTTATGCTAAGCAAACTGTCATGTTTTAGCTGCATATTTAGTGAATGTAGAGCTATTTCTTTAATCATTTCAGTATGAGGAGATAGGATTGCTTCAATGAGTTTTATTTTTATGTTGTTCCTTTCATCACGGATTGACATGATCTGGTTGCATTTTGCACAGCATTTTGTAATATCTGTGAAAAAGAAAGTGCTATATTACATTTATTTTACTGTCTCATTCTGAATCAATCAAACCTTTCAGATTTATTTGTCCTAACACACTGGGGAATAGGCACAGTAACAAAACAGAGAAAGTAAATGGTTTTATTTTGTGTATCTGCCTCCATGGGGGATTTAGCTCCAGCCACTTTCACCGCAACCTTTTTCCAGCTATTTCCTCCCCGCTTGTTCAAAGGTTTCCGCTTTGGTCGTGTCAGAAGGGTTTCCATGCTTTAATAGCTTAGGAGTCGAGAAGGCATCGTGCTATGTGTCCTCTTTCCGAGGTTCTCTTTCTGCATTATTAATCTAATGCTTTCAATGAATTTCAAACAGCGTGCGCCTCGCTTTGATGCCGGGGAGAGGGATGGGTGGTGGGGGGGGGTTTGAAGCATCTTCGCAAGCTCAGAGCACAACACAACCGAGCCTTTTGGGAAGAAATGTCTAATTTGAGGCTCTTTGATGCAATTCTGAATTTTGTTAGAGGAAAAAAAGTCATTATTTGAAGGGAGTGCATACACAACACTACAGCTTATGTTTACCTGTCATGCATAACACAATCATACCTCTTCTCTCTTTTCATTTGTCTGTCTGGAAAAACTGCTTATCAAACTGCTGTACAGTCACATAGCTGAGCTCTCCTCTGCCCCCCCCCCCCCCCCCTGCAGCTCCAAACCTGAATCAGAGCCAGATAAGAGCAGTTTTGTTCTCCCTGTTACTAATCCCAGTTCAAAGAAAGGAGCTGAGTCTCTTGTAATGTCCATGAAATGAACTGGTGTTTGAGCCGGAGCTACAGTCGCTGCAGCTTCCTAATGTGTCTCCTTTAAAACACTATAGCAGGTGAGTGAGAGAGGGGAGAGCGAGCAATGCATTGCATTAATGCTCTCTGAGAACCAAACTGCCCTCAAGTTAATCTGGTTGAGTTACTCATGTTTGCTTTTGGAGATAAAGTACAGCGCTGATGTAAATACTGGAGCATGATTGCTACCAGAATAATATTGTATGAAATGTACAGGCCAACTGTTAAGCTTATATAGTTTGCTTTTTGAATAATTTAAGACCTCTGAGGACATTCAATAGCAGGACAACCCAGTTTGATCCAATGTTCTTCATGTTCAGATTCTTACAATCCATTTGAGCTGTGTGTAAAGAAACAACGATATAATCACTGAAGGAAAAAAGAAAACACAAATGCTATTATGAAATATACAAATCTCCAATTGTTGAGTTTTCTGTTGTGTTTTATGATTTGTTGTTGTGTATGGTGATTTTCAATAGCAGGTTGTTCTTCTCTTGTTTAATCTAAAAAAATCTATAAACTAAGAAAATGTTTCTAGAAGCTGCATGAGGACAGAGCTGATTATATTCCTTCAGTAAAAACACTCTGGTAATTGACCATGTTGGCATTGACCATGTTGCCTATTTGGTATTTGGCTTTTTTTAAGCGAACCAAGAGCATCACATATTAAATCGATATCAGTGAGCAGACCTGGTGTATTTATGTGCTGCTTCAAGCATGATTATTTTCTCAATTGATTTTGTGTTCATAATGTCAGAAAACAGTTGTTCTGTTTGACAAAAATGATTCACTTAACTTTCACATCAGACAAAAAACTGTTTCACTACAAATGGGGCATTTTGATAAAAAAATTGATTGATTGATTATAATTGCTGATTAATGATTAATTTACTCATTTGAATTGAACTATTATGACTGGTCATTGGCCTTTACTCTCAATTTGAGTAACAAGGTTTTAACATGACAGCACTGCTCCTGTGAAACCTTTGAATGTCTCATCACAGTAGATTTAAGTGCTGCTCACCCATGATAAAGACAATGTTTTATTCCCATCGACTCTGTGGGGTTCTCCAGGTTACAACCAGGCCAAAATTCAAGACGTGAGTTTAAGGTCATCGTGTTTATGGCGACACTGCTCAGCTCAGTGCAGAGGTGATGAGAAAGTTCAACGTTCCCGAGGGCAGCGGAGAGCGGAGAAACCATTACAGCCGAGCAGCTCTGGAGCCAAGCCAAGTGTAAATTGTGATAACAGCAGCTCGATGAGTAAGATTACTGAGGGGGAAAGGGGCTATCCTCGCTCTGCAGATAAACCTGCGCACACACACACACTTACTGGCAATGGTGAACTAATCGGCACACCTGTGGACCCATCAGGAAACACGCACAAACACACAATTTCACAGACTGTGAGGAGCAAAAACAAGTGGATGAGAAACCAATCAGGAGGGAAAATAACAGTAATTACATGACGCTGACGAGGGAGAGGAGAGCACAGAGATACACATTGTGCTTCTCATTAATCATTAACACACTCCAAGGAACACAAGGTCAACAAACATTGTTTTGATGTGTTTTTCTATGCCTTTTGGTCAAATACACACACACACACACACACAAACACACACAAGCCGACCTACTGTAGCATATAGGCCCACTGCATCAGAATATGTGCCTCCAGGCTTTCAATTAGGATATTTCAAGGGGAAAACACACACACACACACACACACAGTGCAGATGAGAATACAGGCATGCACACATACTCTTGAGCACATGGCGAGTCAAGCAGAATAAGAAGAAGATCCAGTGTGTGTGTAGTGTAAGCACATTGCACATCAGAGAAATGTAAATATGTTTTATCTCTGATTGGGCATTCATCGGAGGACAGAGCGGGAAGAGAGCAGGGAGTTTTTCAGAGAGAATCCTTTACACCATCCATCTCCTTTCAGAGTGAAGTCTTTATTTTCCTCACTCACTCTGAGCCAAACGCAGCTCTGTCCCCTGCAGAATGAGATGCTGGAGGTGAGCTGCCTCTCAGCACTCCATTTTTGTTCATTCTTGTTTTCATTTTGAATTTCAGAAAACTTGCTGTCTTGTATAAATAAATAAAGTTAACATGGTTACATCTTGATAAAGCTGAGCTGCAAAGACATGGGGCCTAATACCAGTCGGTTTAATTCACGAAAAACAGTAGAACGTAATCTGGCAATTTAACAAAATAGAGTTTAAAGGTATCGTTCTACAACTCGGAACATTCCTTAAGTGGATGAGAAGATGACACCACTCTCAGACAGGAGAGACAAGATGGTGGTTTTCCTTTTTATATTCAACACTTTGCAAGAATAAGTCAAGAATAATTATGTTTCCCCAAAGATTTATGAATTTCAATAGCTGACTCTCCCAAATAATGAAACTTACATTGTAAAGTCTCATGTGAAGCATTAATCTTGCAATGCACTGCTTTAGAATTACTAAAGCTGCTTTCAGACATGCACCGAACTCCAGGTAATCTCTTGAATTTATCCAAAGGTGTATGCGAGAACACAAATGTCCAAGTCATTTGCATCATGTCTGTGTTGTTGTGAACACATCTGACTGGAGAATCTCCTCCTGTGTTCTTTATACGTGAAAGGTCTGAAAACGGCTCAAGTCGCCATGTTGTTCAAATTGTCTCACTGGTGTATTGCAACATACCGACACAAATTTACCGCACAGATAAGGGATGCATGTGGGGAAGAAGAGGCACTGTTTCCAAGACAGTGACACTGACATTTGTACCATTCACGACAGTGTTACAGTTGTTCTTAGCTGCTGCCTCCAAGACGACAGTCAACGAGTGGAGGATGATGCTCACTCGCTCTCTCTCTCTGAAAGCCTGTACGGTAAAATGTTTGCCTCTTGATCCTCTAACCTTCCTCTCCTCCTGCCTCTTCAGATGTTGAGAAATCAGCCTGCTCATCATCAGCGTGCAGGCAGTAGGAGTGGAGCCAGAGTGGCTGTGTGTGTGTGTGTGTGTGTGTGTGTTTGCGTGTGTAGGCTACAGACCACTCATCTGTATTAGCTCCATTGGCAGTTACATAAACCATACTGTCATGAGGGCTACAGGGCATTCTGAAACATTGCCAAATCAGTGCTGGGTCAATAACTCTCCGCTGCAGATTTTTTGAGTTTTCATTATTACTTTGTTGGGCAGCCGCTACTCGTCTGGTTGAGAGTACGGAGTAAATTGGTGGGTTCCTACTGTTGCGGTGCAGCATAGAGGTCAGTGATGACCATGAAACATAATTACTGACTGTCTCTGGGACCTTTTTCCTCTGACAGTAATTAAAACACATTTGTGAGCCAAGGACAAGCAGGAAATAAGTTTGAAATGTATCTTCACTCCTGCTCTTAAATCCACCTCTGCAGCCTATGGCCCTAAGATAATGGCATTCAATGACACCATTCAAAGATGGATTGATACAGGAATTATCCTTGATTCATAAGATTACATTTTCTATGCTAAAATGCTCTTATGCTTTTCTACAGTCTGCTTAAGGAAGACGCCTATTTGTTTGTGTCTGTTAAGCTGTTGTTAATGTTCTCTTTTCCCATCCTTGTGTGCACAAAAAATTATTTTATTTCCGCTGGTGTGCTCCACCGTTTTGGCGGAACTTCACAACTTTTTGAACTTACCGCAGACTGCACATCTAGTGCAACATATATTGAACTGGCCACTAGAGTCTGCAAACAGGTCAGTCTCTACAGACATCTCTCAGGGACATTCCCACATGACTTCCTGAGGGTGATTATGGACACTGGAAGACGCAGCATTCGTCCCCTTCAACCGGTTTGTCAATGTAAAGATGTGTACACAAGCCCAAAGTGGTGCTCCTGGAGGAAACAGCCCGGTGCCAAAACTGTGATTGTGTTTCTGCTGTGTCTGTGTTGTATTCCTCTCAGCAGGGACACCTGTCATCAAGGAGAAGAATGCACCAAAAAGGGAAAGACGTTGTGTCACTGTTGACCAATCCATTGAGCTTTACGGCACCAAGCTAGAACTCCATAGGGAAGTCAAGCTACACATACATTTATGTATGTGTGGCCGAGCCCTTCATCCTTGATGCGTGGGAATGACACTGAGGTGAAGGTGGCTTAGTATCTACAAGTCAAGTGTCTGTGGAGATGTTTTTTCCTGAGTGGAGCGTTGATGACAGGTTGAACGACTCATTGGGAAGAACAGGAAGGGCAGTTGGTTTGCTTGTCACAATGATCAGCAGATTGATGTTGAATGGTGATGCTGGGACCTTGGCACACACTGCCTGGCAAACCAGAGTACGCAGAAACACAGCTGCACACTTCCAATCTCCTGTGTGGCAGCCAGGACTCCCGAGGTGACACGCCACCTCCCGCTCTTCTTCCTCTAACGCTCCTTTATTCATATTAACAGTATTTTTGTCGAGCAGTTGTAGCTGCTCCACTGCTCACTTTCTCATACACACAACTGCAGCTGTCATCAAACCACCTTAACATGCACTGCACACGGCTGTCAGTGTGTGACGCATGCATTTAATGGTTTTGCCTACTTGCTATTACAGAGGTTCAGGCTGAGGAGAGCGTCAGGTAAAATCATGAGTCTGAGCAAAAAGCAGGCCAGCTGTCATGCAACCAAGGAGCTGTAGCCAGAAAAGCTCTGATCAAACCACTCGCATTTCTTCTTCTTTTTAAAAAAAATCGAACATATTTGGAGGATTTTTAGCAATGCTGCAATAAAACTCTCTGCTCATGTGATGCGCTCGAAGAAGTGCTAATGCCTTCATGGCCCAGAAAACCCTTAAATCACTTCAAATTACCTCATGAATAAAAAGGTCTTTTGTTTTCATTAAGAAAGAAACAAATGACTCATCTAGTGCTGTGGTAAAAATACTTTGATTCACAACTATTTCTACTGAAAGGACAGATGAGGAGGGGGCTGGTAGGAGAAAAGAAAAACACGTTATTGCTCTTTATTAAAAAAAAAAAAATTTAACTCCCGTATGTTACTCAACTTAATGAGCCTTGAAATTGTTGAGATTACATTTTTCAGAGTTGCTTTTATTAGAGTGGGTGTCGCCAATCTCTAGGGATTGGTTTCCTCTCTTTGGAATTGTGCAGCGAGCTGCCACGGAGTGTGCCGCGCTGATTAAAGGAGCAACAAACTAACCAGCAGGCCAGTAAATAGATGAGAGAGTTCTCTGTGATCAGATGGGGGTTTTGGTTCACTCACCCGGCAGATTTACAGCAGCAGGTTAACGTACTTCTCAGATTTAATCATGCAGTGAGTGTGGAAATCCAGTGTTTACTTAAATTGCAATTTGAAAAAACGATCAAGCAATGAGGCGAAATAGCAACACTTGGTTCAACAGCATACATATTGAAGTGGACAAGGTTTAAAGGAACAGTTTGACATTTTGCAATTCATTTTCTCAACAAGCGAGATCTGGGTCTACCCTGGGGTCTCCTCCCTCTTGGCCGTGCCCAGCAAACATCCAACTGAAGCCGCACAGGAGGCATCCTGACAAGACACCTGAACCACTTCAACTGCCCCCTTTTGATGTAAAGGAGTAGCGGTTGTACCCCGCTGAAGCTGCCTCCGGTTGTCTGAACTGTCTCTAAAGCTTCCGCTCATATTCACTGAGTTTTTCTTTCGGTCAGAGCTTATGACCAGAGGTGAGGGTTACATACATCCACAAGTACATTGAAAGCTTTGCCTTGTGGTTCAGCTCCCTACATATCCCAGCTGCTTTGGGAACCCCTCAGGATCCCCTGGGAAGATACCCCCCTCCCCATATGAAATGCCTTACTTGGCTGGCTACCTCTGCAACCTGAGCCCGAATAAGCAGAGGATGGATGGATGGATAAATGGATAGATGAATGGATGGAATTTCTTAGTAGTTCAGTAAGGAGTGGGTAGCCAGCAGGTGATTAGATGACCTTCCATATTAAAGTCAATGAATTTGCACCATCAAGGAAAATTGCATATTTACTTTGAGTTCATGCATGACCTTAACCTCAAATAACAAAACATTCTATGCTAATGATCCACTTGGGATTTCAGTGGGTTTCAACAGTTCTCTCTAAACTTTGTTTGACATCTCTATTTGAGTGCGGCTCAGGCCGCAATTTTCTGTCAGAACCCAAGAGGAAACTAATCAAGCCTGACCAGAACCCAACAGGTATTCTTTTTTTGTGCCATACCCAACCCAAGTCCAAAGTTTTACAAGATTTTTGAAAATGGTAGATAATGAAGTAGATAGACGAGCTAATGTGATCAAAAGTGACCGAATGCAAGTATCATTTCAATATGTTTGTCCTCACAGGTCATGACTGCTTGGGTCAGGTATCCACCCACTTTCGCAAGTGTGTGCTTCTTCTACAAACTTACAGTATCGGTTCCTCTTCGTTATGCAAAGTATTTTAATCAGAAAAGGCTGAGGTAGTTGTCAGATGGCAGTTCCCAGCAGTTTCTGGGCTCAACTGATTTTGAAGCAACATGCCATTTGTAATGAGATGAGAGTAAGAAAATTAATATTCTGAATCCCCAAAGCTTCTCAGTTTGTTAATCTGTAATCTGATTCATAAGAATGGCTGGCATAATGCGATGATTGATGTTTTGGCTTCAGCCACTTCAGCTGGCTCAACAACACTGACCATTTTGGGCTCGAGAGCTTAAGACTCAGAGTGACCGGCTTGTTTAGAGGGAGGCCAGCCTCTTGGCGGGCAACTCTGTTGCTCGGGTTCTGCTGCCAAGCCCCCATCAGCTGTGAGGAGGGGCCCACGTGACACAGCAAGTGTTCGCTATATGTAACCAGGCGACCCAGATAGTGCTCATGTCTGCTTTTGTGGGCCAAGCGGCAGGAGAGTAGCTTTGCAAATGAACTGAAAAAAGCAAGGTGTTCAAATTAAGACCCTAATTATGAGGAATGATGAATCTGTCCTTTGCTTGTGCTGTCCCATCAGAGACTTTCAGACAGAAACATTCCACAGAATGACTTCCCGGGGAAGAGAGCGCCAGGTTTTTGATGTGATAATAATGTGAGTTTGGATACTATCCAGCTAATAGATCCTTTCTCTATTTTCACACTTCTTAAATCAAAAAGCACCTATTTTAAGAATATAGCTCAGTAATTAAAATCAAAGTAGAGTCATGGAGGTGAAAGAAGAGATAATAATTTGATAATACAGTTCTTTTTCTTTTGTTGGTTATTTTGAGACTTGGCAGCTTGCACAGTCCGAGAGCTCCCTGCCACACTCAATGGCCATTAAGAATTTAAAAAAGCAGAAGTAGGCCACAGACAAATCAAGCAGAAAAAACCTAAGCCCAAACCGCCTCTTCATATTTCTCCTCTTCAACTGTAGGGCAATATGAAAGTAGTCACTGGTCTTAATGTGAGGAGAAACTACAGGGCTCGGGTTCATGAATATGGACCATAAAGGTTTTGCTTTGACAAATTTCTGAGAAAAAGAAATGGCAGAGAAGCTGCAGGAGGCCGTTCACCTCTTCTCTTTTCAGACTAATAAAGAAAAATAGTATTTGAATACACTAAATGTGGTTCTGAGGGACTGTCTTGTAAAAAAAAATCCTCAAAAGCTGCAGTGAATTTCTGGTGACATCTGCAGACGGCATGTGTTTGCTCCCGGCTTGTGCCCACTGAGACGAGAGGGTTTTGTGACAGAGTCGCTTTGAGGGAAGATGTGCAGAGCGAGGCTGCGGGACATGAGGCTCCTCCAGAATTCAGAGAAAAGAGTTTCGCTGCTTCAAAATCAGTTAAACAGTTTGTAGGAATTAAGTGAATATATTGGTTATAATGGAATATAATGTTTTCATTAGTGTATACTCTCTGAAACTGAGGCTACATCCATTCTACAACATTTTAGTTTAAAAAAACTTCACTTTGTGTGTTGAAACAAAGCTAATCTTTGTTTTTAAGTTCAACCACTTTGATAATTTATTACAGTGTAAATATCACTAAATCCTACACACTGAATGGCAATGAACTGACTTTATGTTGTTTATTTCACCGCTTGTGTTCCAGGCTTTATTAGGAATTTTATGTTATTGCATCAATATCCAGGAGCATAAACAGAAGCATATGGATCTACTGGGTGTTCAGGAAGAAGGTCAGTCCCAAATTAATTAACCGTTGCTGTGGTGGATAACAGACGTTCACTGTCAGCTCATGATTTATGTCTACTCCATGTTCCACTTCACTGCCAACCACTACAAGCCTGTGTCCAGTCTACTGAACTCATCATTGTCCGGTTCTTAAATCCAAAGAGACAAAAGCTGATAGTTGAGCAGACGGTTTTCTGTTCCACTCGAGCTCATTTAGAAATAAATTAGGCTCCATTTAATCCATAATTAGAAGAGCAGAGAACCTCATCTGTGGAGAAAGCTGATGCAAATGACCTCACTATAGGTGGTCAAACGTGGGTTGTGAGAAGTATTATCTTGTACAAAAGTACTCAAGTGCTCAAACTTACAGAGATGTAATGAAACCATGTATTCTGGAGTGTATTTCTGTCAGGTCTGTATATTACTGCTGTATCAACCCATCAGCTCAATTTGTTTTTAACAGTTGGCATCACTGTGGTAGAGCGATGTTTTGTTGGTGAACAATCCCATTATTTTCAACAGCTCTTTGGCAATAAAGAAGGGAAACGTGTTGTACGCTGATAATTGATAATAGGTTTAACAGGGGGGAGCTGGAGCCAGTCCAAGCTGACAGTGGAAAAAAGGGCGAGGTACACCCTGGACAAGTGGCCAGTGTGTCACAGGGCCAACACTTGGAGACAAAAAAAGCCAAACACATTCACACCTACAGTCAATTTAGAGTCTCCAATTACCTTAACCTCACTCTGCATGATTTTGGATTCAGACCAGGAACCTTTTTGCTTTGTGGCAACCCACTAAATGGAAATTATTTTACTTCATTAAAATCTAAAATCAATCGTAAAACAATATCGATGTTGACCTGTTAGCAGAACATATTTAATATCTGTCCACACACACAATATAACAATTCAGTGGAGTCACATAGGCTCAAACAAGGAGCTGGAGCCTGAGGGGATTTAGACAGGCGAACAAACAAACAAACACAATGGTCCATTTTGTGTCCTTAAAGAATCTTCAAAATATCTTTTCCTCCTCCTGAGGCCACTTCTGTGCTGCAAAGCTCATAATAATCACTGAGAATGAAAGACATGGACCATTAAGCAACCAAACCTTCCAGGAGGAAAAATGTTCTGTAGAGTCAGAGGTAATTTGCTGATTTCACACCAAAGCCCTGCTGAAGAACGAGGCGACTGCTGCACCACCTCTCGTTGACTTAATGCTTCTCCGTGATCAGTCACAATAATTCCGTTATTACTGAGTACCCAATGAAAACTTGTATTCTTCACATAATTTAATAGTATGAAAAAGAAATCAAGCAATATTTTGACTCTGGCTTCTTAAGAGCAGGTCTAACCTTTGCAAGACATTCTTTATCCTGTCCAGTAAAAACCAGGCTGCTGACACAATAACAACAAACAAAACATGACCTCAGTTTATGTACTAAATGTCCCGAATAAACGCTTCATTCTGGAAATCTGGCGGTTTCGTCGTTCATTGCCACCAGCCTGGTTCAGATATCACACCAGCTGTTCTGTGTCTCACTGTGGCTGCCAGAGCATCAGAACTGACAAGCACATTCTATTTGAGACTAAACACTCTCCTTCCTGAACACACACAAGTCTAAGTGTGAACACTGTCTATTACTGGACATTATACTTAATAAAATGACAAATACTTGATGATGATCTGGGAATGTTCCCTGATTTCACAATTTCTGGTGTGAAATATCTGAAATATTGAGAATATGGCTGAGTTCAGTTCTACCATCACACCTACCATTTTGTCTCCTCAGCCCCAGAGCAATGATACCCAATACAACAAGAGGTGGTGGATCCTGAATCGTGGTGGTGGCTGATTATTTAGAGCAGGTCGTTCTCTATTGTGTACCTGTACAACATATAATACCATCTACTGAAAAAAATTACGAAATGACTTTGTCAACCATTAGAGAAAGAAAACAAAATGGGCTGTATGTGTATCTGCTGCATTCTTTCTGTCTAAACATTCATACTGGCGACCCTGCAGTCACAAACCTGTTTCTTAGGTGAGGTCGGCCTGCAGAACCCCTGCCGCCCCCAAGGTGTTGGTTTCAGTCTCAAATCTGTGATGCTGTAATGATTTTGTTGGGGAAGGGGTAAATTTGCAGTGTGCAGCACTAATGTCGCTTGGCTAATTCATCTCTCTCCCACCGACTCAACTCATAAAGTGAATGAGTGAAACGTTCACACCAGCTCACACACATGCACAGTGCACTACTGCTGACGTTGCTGTAATGTGAGATTTACATGACTGTTGTGCCGAAGCAGAGCAGAGACGGCTGGGGCTTTTTTTTTCTCTAATGCAATGATGCCTATTATCATACATTAGCACATTTTATGGTCATTAAACAGTGTTTTCACATCCCAATCTGTTGTGTTACAATTCAGGTGGATGGCTAGACTGATGATGTACAACAATAATGTACAATGTTTTAAAATGTACCCCTTTAATTTTTCATTAACCTCAAAAGCACACATTTAAAGATGATTTTTTTTTTGCATGTATATAGTTTAAAGTGAAAGCTACTCCTCCCTCAGCTGCAGGATGAAAAGAGCTCTTTCAAAACCTTCCAATGCACTTCACCAAAGCAGCCGCCCTAATAAAGCTTTCAATTTATTTTAATGATCAACTTTTCATTGCATTATTCTCCCTGCAAGATGCAGACTGAGAAACAGGGGCCCCATCAGCCCTGTGTACATAGCTGGTGAATTTATAGCTGCATAATAATCAGACAACACACATGCAGTACAAACACTGTTTTCATCCCAGTCACTTAACCACCCAGTGTGTTACAGTTTCATTCTGTGTTCGGCACCAATCCAAGTGATTTATGAAGCTGCAGCGGTGCAAAATTACCATTCATATCTTCTCTGCTGCTGATAAAGATCGTGTTAGATGATAGAGTGTTTGTTGATTAGACCCACTGGGTAAAACTAAAACTGTAATCAATCAACACCAACATACTGAAAAGGCTAATAGATTGTTCATGTAGTTGTTTAACAGTGGTAATGAAGCTAAAGATTTTTAATTTGAGAGACATCTCTTGCACAAGTTTTTCTTATTTCATCCATCCATCAATAATTATCTATTCAGCTTATCCTTTGAGGGTCACGGGGGGAGGGGGCCGATCCCGGCTGACATTTGCCGAATAGGCGGAGTACGCACTGGGCAGGTTGTCAGCCTATCGAAGGGCCAATACACAGGTTACAGCAATTCTATCAGTGTGACCGAAAAAAACCTAATCAGCACGTGGCTGTGAGTGTCTACAACATCATTTTCCGGACATATTGGTTTCTGCCAGTCAAGACTAAAACGCAGCCCTGGAGTTAGAACTAAAACGGGGCCAGCGACAGTGCTACCCACTACACCACCATGCCGCCCCCTTTCTCACATCAATTTGGAGTAAATAATTTATAAGTTACAGCATCATAATGTGATGTTGCTACACAGTATAGTTTATATAACATTAAAAGCACTTTAATGGGGTAAACATCTGTAGAGTCAGCGTGCCGTCAGACTGCTTTCATTGCTATCGTGCAGACAGTCCATTACAACAGCAGCGGCAGACTAACAGCAATAAATCACAAGTGAGTGAGTATTTATTTCTATAAGTTTGCATTTTAGAGTGTACCATTAAGACAAAAAGCGATCTCTTTCAAGTGTGGTCCATCTGCCTGTTGGACAGCAAACAACGTGGATGACAACACTGGAGGTCATAACACAGCAGATCTACACAATCCACAAAAGTCCCCTAATCCAGCCGTACATGCACTAAAGCTGCTTAATATTTGAACACCAGGGCCAGACCAGTTCCTGTGGAAGCTTTACCAAGCTGGAGAAACTGGGATGTACTTATTTGGCTTTTGCTAAGCAATAATTCCTCAGATTTCCGCTCTCAGACACGGCATGCATTTCAAGGATTATGTGCCTCATGCTACTCATGGCAAAATCTGCTGATGACAGTTTTCGAAATGGGACGGAGAACAAACGCTCGAACTCTGTGATGAAAAGAGCTGAGAGCACAAAAGGAGAGGGGAAAACATGCCTTCGCCAGAAGTAATTTCTCACATTTGCTCCAGATAATAACCACTAATGAAAATGGATGTGATTACTCCAATGGGTTTAATAAACATGATGCATCAACCAGAGGTGGAAAATCCATCCACTTTTGTCTGCAGACATTAAGATGATGGATTTATTACAACTCCTCAGAGTCCAGCGGTTGAACCTCTAGTATCCTCCAATCCAATCTGAGGACTGGGAGAGTAATGTGTGAAGATTACAGGAGACAAATGCGAGGTGGAGAGTTGCCTCCTCAAAACACATGGGAAACTATTGTCTGATGTCATTATATGTGGTCAGTTGCATAATGATAGTTGAGGGCAAACACATTTAGTCAACACTGAGGTTCCCTGTCATCAACCTCAGAAACTGAGCGACATTTAATGATTGCCACTAAAACACGCACCTAACAAGCCTCACTCAAACCCACAGAGTGCAGTTCACTGCAATGGGCTTGTTTGCTTAGTAAGCAATATGTCTCAGCCTCTTAAAAACAGTGAGGCTGCTCAGAGTCGCCTGATTTATACTGACAATTAATGTGACAACTTCGCCGTTACGTCCCTGGTGGAGGTTATTTAAGTCTAAGTACCAATCTCTCCTGAAAGTGGACTGAACTGCTTTTTCTGTAAGATTTACGTTTTCTTATCCATTGGCTATTTTCTACCCAATCAGCCAAATTCAAAGTAGGGCAGGGTCAATTCAGGGTAGCCTGAATACTGCGAATGATTTCGCACTGCGGTTGTTCCACATGACCACAGAATTTTATATCATTAAAAACTCTGGATCCCCAAAGAAGCTGGTGCTCATGATAATGATCTGGAAACCAATCAAGGTTAGGTTTATGCTAATTTCGAATCAAGCTAATTAGCTTTTCTGTTCATTCCCAGCTGGGCCAAGTTGTTTAGAAAATGATGCAGGTCATAAAATGAATGGCTGAAGAAACAAACTACACACAGGAAGCACATGCGTATGCAAGAATGTAGATAACTGCACACACTCATACATGTAAATCTTGTAAACATGTATTCATATGTGCACACCCATCACATCTGTGTCAGGATATTTAGTTGATATGCAACAACTCTGCTTTGATGTTAATTAGCACGGAACAGAATATGGACGGGAGGAACCAAGGTAAGATCAATAAGAAAATCTTATTCTCACAGGAAGGTGCAGGAACTAGAGGTTGGTTGAGCTGTTTTGGCTTGAAGACGGCTTAGCTATGAGTCAGTGACTGCAGGAGTATAACAGCACTGTGCAATTTTGTGGTCTGAAAATATCTGTGAGTCAACATGAGTTCAAGTACCCTTGGAAAATGTTTCATGGAATATGCACTGACTGTAAACGCTGTTGTTTCAGGACATAGTTGCCTATAGAAACAGATGAACCATCTACAGGTAACTGTTCAAAAACAGGATGTCTTGGAAATGAGACAGCTTAGTCGTGCCACAAAAGATGCAGACCCAGAATTGAGACACAGTAATAGCGTCAAAATCAAACATGAGAGGATGAGGAAGAAGAAGCGCTGCCCACAGGGAGTATTCTAGCTTTTTCTCGTAAACACAATAATTGTTGAAGCTTTTAATGGAGTATAACAAAACAGTAGCCCCTTCAATGCAAATCTAATGAAGTGAATACTAGGATGAAGTGGGTCAGAATAACACAAGGTTTTCTTATCCTTCCCTTTCTATTGAAAATGCAACAACTACGATTATTAGCGACTGCAGTGTTTTACCAGGACCCGTCAAAGAGTTTGAGGCCTATTTGGTTTGTGGAATTTGATTTAATTACAGCAGCGTGGGCAGGAGGACACAACAAGCTTCAGAAAGTTGAAGAGTGACTGACAGGGTGGTTCATAACTGTGACAGTCGCTTAAACTCTTCTACTAAATTCAACATAAAGGTCTTAAACTGTCTGAGTCGACCATTTTCTACCGATAGTTTTCAGGCTCGGTTGTCAGATCGTTCTTCTTGACATGAACACAATGACAGAAGTCAGCAGCTTCAGGGACTCCCCAACTTCTCCTGCTGGATTTCCTTTCAGTTTTTCATGCTGTTGACTTGTTGACCTTCATGTAGCGCCCTTGTTCCACGCAGGTATGCGTAGATGAAGGGAGGTGGAGAGAACAAATGCAGTGTGGAGGCAGGTGGGGGTGTGAGGGAGGGAGCGCTGCAGTGCTGACCACTGTGAGACTCATCCATCCAGAACATGCTGAGCTGCTCAGCTTTACTGGCTTCAAGTCAAGTTTGGAGACTGACTGCATTCACGACTTTGACTGAGAACAACTCCACTCTGCGCAGTAACTCAAAACATATCAGCCAAGCAGCGAAATCCTCCCCTCCACTGCCTCCTCCCCTCTTTCTGTTCGTATCCAGGCTGTGTTCCTTTTAAAATTACACCTCTTTTAATCAACAGGACAAAGCAGCTTCTCTTTACTTTGCACAGTATTACCAAACACAAGGCTCAGGTGATTTCATTGCCAGTGAGGGATTCAATTATTCAAATGCTGTTATAGCTCCTGTTGTGTGTGCGCACCCTGAATTCATCTTTTATTGAGGCGGCCAGTGACTGACTTGTATTAAACAGCTTGCGGGGAAGTACGTTGATGTCTGCACCGATCCATTCTAGGGGAATGTCAGACTGCGTACCCACTAGACTGCAGGATTGAACTCTATTAACATTGCCTTATGTACCCGAAGGCTGCTGTTGGAATGTTTCCTTGTACACAGGTTTGACATGTTGGGCGTGAGGGTTGACAAAGCTTATCCTTTGTGCATACATTTATATCCAAAGTATCTTGTCCTTACTTCAACACATCCACAGGGAAATACAAACACACATTTGCATGGAAAGAAGATTTTAAAAAGCAAATATACTGTGACATTTTATTTTGTCGTGTGGCTGCATTAAATAAATATACCTGAATCAAGATATATTTTAAATTTAGTGAACATATTTTTTAAGTTTTATTTATTCCTCAGTCATTTTGAATTACTTTTAAAATGCATGTAAGGTTCAATAACACATTAAAACGTTTTAATTAAACCAGATTCAGACAATTTGCAAGGGGTCGGAATCCATTTTTCAGCGTGTACACTGTAATTGCAAAATAAGAATACAAAACTGCTTCACCTGCACGTACATGTTCCAATAAAATTCTATTCTGGCTACACTTGATGCCGTGCTCTCTGTCATATATTGTGTTAATGCAGCAGAACAAATAAATTGCTTGGTTGACAAAGGGTCATTCAAGCTCACTCTGGTCTTTTCAAGCATCACAATAATGAGCAGCAGCAATGACAACCACAATTCATCAACAAGATGTTTTATTTAAAATGTTTTTTAATAATTATGTACAATCATTGTATCTGAACTGAACAACCTGTTTGGCTGATTGAGCTGGCGGTGAGCTGTACCGATATCCCTGGTGTAGAACTGCGTTCACATTTTTGACGTCAAACACTAAAAACAACTGATGACATTAAACTGAAAAGCAAAAATAATTAAAAAGTCAGTCTTCTAAAAGATAAAGGTCATATCATCAGCTCTTTTTGAGAAATAATGAGGGGAGTCATGCCGAGGCGGCATCACCTCTATGTTACAGGCTACTTACATTTTATAGCACATAAGATATGTTCCACGGTTGAGCCTTAATAACCCAAACACCAGTGGTGACATTAGTGGAATTCTCCAGGCCATTTAACAATGATCTTGTGAGGAATAAACACTCTCCATTAAAAAAGCTATTAATATCCTGCAGCCTCCACTTTCAAATGGACAGAGCTGAACATCAGTGGCTATGGGATCGGGGGAGTGAGCTGTGGGAAAAACCTAACAGCAATTTCTTTTTTCCACTGCAAGCTGTAAACACCCCTGTGGTGTTAGATCTGTGATGCCCTGCGCTGCTGGGGTTACTCATACTGAGAGATAAACCCACTGCGCTTTACAGTGTGGTTGATGCAATCACCTGAGTTTTTATCCATCCACCACCTGAGCTGCCACCACAATACTAACAACTACATCTTTTGAAATAAATGACTAGAGACCAGCAATTCATTAACAAACCATATCAATAAATGTTCTCTGTATCCCTGGTTTGTATGGACTTCCTTACAGTCATCTCGTGTTTGTCTTTTATAGAGCTCCACTGAAGAAACTTCCAAACTTCTCTCATTCAGTACAGATACAGTGCACACCTCAGTATATAGATTTAGGTATCATGCACCTTGTCAATGGAAATAGCTGCAATGTGTCCTACAACTGCAGTTTTATTCCCCATGGATGTAAGACTGATGATTGTGAAAGTCTTCAGTTCACAGGTCTCTCTTGAAAAAGGAGATTTAAAGAAATCTGAAAAACACTGCCTGATTAAATAAATACAAAATGAGCCACTTAAAATGTAGTTTTCTTCTATTTTGGCTGCGTTTCACCAAAATAGAAGGAGTCACACCAATATCTCTCTTCCTAACCTGTTCACACGCTGAAGTCCATTTCCGCCACACTGTGGTCTTTACACTGTAGTTGCTGTCAAGCATCGTAGTACATCTCACATGCTGACTGAACGTGAAGCAGCCGAGATAATGAAATGTCTTTTTTTTTTAAATCATCCACTGTCACTTGAGGCGGAGAGTATCGCGCAACCCCTGCTGTTCCCTGATCTGCACACTTTGCCAGAGCAGCTGTGCAACATCTGTACACTGTAACGAGTCATATCCGCGCTGCAACACTACATGTCGGTCATCACTTCACACAAACCCGTCCACAGCAGCTGCTAAACCACTCATTATTGATTTCAACCTCCGCGTATTTGCGCAGGGGTCGCGCGTAATCGACCTCATCCACGCGCGTCTTTTTTTAAGAACATAAGACCCTACCTCGCTCATGATGGAAGGTGGTGTCAGGGTCTCTCCAGTAGCTGAGATGAGAAGTTTCAGCAACAGCGGTCTCGTAAAGAGTGGGCTCGCCGCGTACGGAGAAGCTTTATAAAGTGTTGAGCTCAACTCCTCCGTGGCATCACGTCACCAATAAACCAATAGGAGCGCCGTGGGCAAGTGTGTCTCCCCAGTCACCACCCAACTCCTTCAAATATTCATATGCTGTGTAAGCCCTTTTTCATCATGATCAGCCAAACGGAGCCACTCTCTCATGCACACCCCGCTCGTAAACGTGAGCATCGGGAGGCATTTCATGCGCCAATCATCAAGTCATCAATAGCTACTGTTATTTCACAACATGCACCATTGTCTCTCCCACCTGATTGTGTGCATCTCCAGTGTTGGTGTACAAGAGCTCTGAAGTAAAATGATGTTCCCTGTTTGTAACTTCTCTGAATGCTTCACTATGATCTTACGTTTTATCATACTTTGATTTTATGTAATGTGCAGTGATATTTCCCTGGTTTTCTCTCTGCTCACATTGATTGCATGGTTCAAGGTTTTGCTAATTAGATTTTCTCTGCATGGTGCATTCCCAAATACCAGCATGTTGACTTTATTGCATCAGACAAGCTTTGTGTTTTTATTTCATTAAATTAGCTGAAAAATGGGGGAGCTGGTTCGTCAGAGAGGATGGTGCCTATTTCTAGGGGGCTTGCGTCATCGTTTTACATCAGTCTCACGACATCCAGCCACATCCATTCCCTCCTTCAACATCCGTTTCAGAAACTGAGGTCGTTAAATCATTTGTCCTAAAATCCATACATTGTGAAATTCAGCGACTTCACTCCACAATCAAGAACCCCTATGTGGTTCTTTCACATCCGCCAGCAAATATTTCAGACAAAAGAAATAGCACCAAAGGTCTGATGTAGATGCATCTTGAGAGTTGTTCACTTTCCCTATGGACTGTCTCTGCGAGCGCTGAAGTCCCAGTTGAGCCTTGATGGATGGGGGGAGAGGAAACTGATTACAAATGAAGCCTAACATCTAGCTGCTGCTCTGACCTGACCTTTGTGTCTCTGGGTACCTGTCAATGAGTCTGACAAGCCGGAGCACATTTGCTCAAAAAATTGCTTTGGGGTGTTTGTTCCTCAGAAATAGTCCGCAGATTTCTTTGCTTAAGATGGTTGGAAGAAAGGAAGCGGCTTGGTTTTTGCTGTGGGCAGCAGATGGTACTGAGGTTCCTGTGGAAGTTGATGAGGTTTGCCATGAACGGCACAATATGTGATGCCTGAAATACAGCTGAGATAACGTTGAATGGAGATGACGCTGATTGAAGACCTTAAGCTAAATCTGTATCAACTAAACAAAACAAGATGCACAGATACCGTCAGATGTCTGTATCTTTTATGCTTGTAAAGATTTTAAACGTTAATTAACAATGATAATTTATGAATTTGCAAAGGTCCAACTACCCTGGCTAAGAAACTATGTTTGAAATGATGAAGCGGTCCTCTGGTGAAAACCCATTCCTTCCTTAATATTCAGGTGAAGCTTGATACCTGTTAACATAATCAAATGTTGTCCGAGGCAAATGAAGAAAGTTGAAAGAGTCGAGATGCTTGTGGAGACATCAGATGATCATTTTGGAGAAAAACCTAGTTGTCCAACATATGGTGGATGGATTAGAGGGGACACACATGAAGGGAAATGTATACTGGCTGTGTGTGTGTGTGTGTGTGTGTGTGTGTGTGTGTGTGTGTGTGTGTGTGTGTGTCTGTATGCGCCATTAAAGTAATTTAATGGTGGTAATGTAAACCTGCAGCTCTCTGAGTTCAGCATTGATTCTTCTCTGCAGGTTAATACAGGACATCAGTCATGAGACATCTGAATAAAGGGCTCTGGGAAGAGTGTCGCTGCACAGTATAGTGTTAGACAGAGATCTTTATGGACAGAAAACAGACAAGAAGATCATGAGAAGGTTTGGTTGGTTCATTTTCAGTGGAGAGTTGACACTGAGGATTCCATTTATATCCTTTCTTGTTGTAAAAGTCTCCCTTCATCTCAAGAAACGAATGCAAAAACAACACAGAGGACTGTGAAGACCTTTGTGTTTCATCAGTGATCACAAACTCTGAAATGAATTAATCATTATTATATGATACGTTGTTAAACTTTTTTCGGGGTCTCGTCTGCCTGTAGATTATACAATCCATCCCACTGTGTAAGATTTTTATGTTGTGTTTCAGGGTTTTGACCCATGAATTATTCTGAAGTCACACCTCTGTTGTGTTTTGTTGTGTTGGAGATATCCTCCCTCCGAGAGTTACACACAATCTTGTTTTAGTGTGTGTGTGTGTGTGTGTGTGGACATACTGTATGTATGGTAACTAGGCCTTTTGTAGATATTTGCATATATTCCTTTGAGGTTAAAATGATTTTGCTGTTTTGTTTTGGAATCACCTAACACACAGTAAAGCCATGCTGTCTGTCATACAAAATCGACCGTCAGGCACACATCTTGAGCCAGAGTGATGTTGTGTTATATTGTATTTTAGCTTAATAAATGCCTGTTTTATTGCCTTCATACCTATTTTTATTTGCAAACGTATTATTTATTTACATTGTCTTACTCATATCGGGATAAACACTAAAATTTTAATCTCGTTTTTCAAGGCGATACTATATTAATGAATCAGTCTCCTTTCTTCAATAACAGCTACTGTTATAAAATGTGTTTACTGTGTCTTTGCCTCCTGCTGCGACTGGTCTAAGTGATTTGGCAGAAGAGATGCGAGGAGAGTGAGAGCGATCCTGAGAGCGTGTTGTTGTCAGGGACCAAGATGAACAGATGAATTCAAACAAACCCAAATGAATATTAGTCAGAACGTTTTGATTGTTTGCCGCGCTGAAGAGAAAATAAAGATACCGATACTGTGACAATTATCTTACCCCTAAAACACATAGGACAGGTATCTCCTCTGTGGGGCGCAGCAGCTCTCTGATACACACAGAGAAACAATCCCATCTTCATTAAAGGAGACGCAGAGAGCGTTTCGACCACAGACAGACTTCACTTTCATCTCTCTCCTTCAGAAGAAGCCAACCTCAGCCCAGCATGTTGGTGCACAGGGGGCAGAGAGAGTGACCTCCTTCCATGCTGCAGGGAGATGTGGATAAAAATACACACCTTCACAAGCCCAGCAGAAACTGTCCACGTGTGAAGCCTCAATGATACAATTTTACAATGTTCACATTCTGATAACGAGTTTGAACGCGTTCGTCAGTACTCTCGTAGTAAACACATAGTTACACAGCAAAACATGTTTGACTATTTCATTTATTCTGATGTACTAAACTCCACACATGTAAATCTTCATGGCTCAGAAATCATTTTTTCACTTGGGTCTATATCGACTCGCTGTTCAAGTGTCAGGCTGGTAAATCAAACATACTGAAAATATATTTGTTATGTCTGTGAGTTAAGGCCTTTGCACTTCAATGGTGACGTAAATTAATGGCACAAAAAGCCATAATGATGTAGTGCTCCTTTTGCCTAAAAATGAAATACCTGGATACTATATTGATGAAGAGAGGATAACTTTTATGTCTGTACATCTGGCAACAAGATCATAATTTTCACTTGGGTATTTAATTTGTTGAAGATCCTGTGAGTTTGCACACAGTCCCAGCTGTGCACATCTGGTTCATTAATTTTCAGGAGTTGTATTTGCCTGTTGCCTGATGCAACATCATGTAGACAAAAATAACTAAGCAGGGGCTGAAAACAAATATTCAAATAATCAACAAACATTTTATCAGATTGGATATAAAGGAGGAAGTTTTTTTCTTTTTCTGCCACTGCTGCTTCAACAGATTAGATGTGTGTGTGTACTGCAATCATAACATGCAAATTTATCGCAAGAAAAAAAACTTGAAGATGAATTTCTATCCACAGTATTATTTACATTAAAGAATAAAGATGGCAATATTCTTATATATTTTACAGCTTGTTTCGTTTTATTCACATTCAGTAGGATTCAGTGTCCCTTTAACCACCAGGAACAATAGACGCTCACAGATTTGTCTCGTTGACACTGGTGAGACAGCCTCAGTGACGGCTTACAGAGCTTCACAGTTCACACAGTATGAAGAACAGAACCAAGTGTATTCACAGTCACTGCAGGAGACATCATCACATATATAATGCACAGTCGTGCACACAGATCAAATCAGTCCACACGTACACATTCACCCTGCAGCAAAAGGAAGTGATTCATCTTTATCATCATGTTATTTCAGATTCCACAGAGGGAGGCTGAGCTACACTCACAGATGGCTGCCTACAGTTTAACTGACCCCTGATCTGTATTACTAACACCATGAAGAAGAATGTGCCTGTGGGTCAATTACACACTCAGTTAGTTCAGTTAAAGGTGCAGTGTGTATGATTTTGTGGCATCGAGCTGTGAAGTTGTACTTTGCAAATGACTGAATGCCCTTCACCACCCTTCCTCATCCTTCCTTATGGTGTTCAGGTAACTAAATAACATGAAGGGCCCTCTCTGGGGCCAATGTCAAGTTTGTCTGCTATGGGCTACTGTAGAAAAATGACGCACTCTATGAAAAACTCCTGGTGTAGATATAAAGGGTTAATCTTAATGTAACAAAAGTATGGTCATTCTTGGTTTCAGACCGTAGACAGTGTATAAAGATGGACAAAACCACTGTTCTCCAAAAGTGAAGCCAAGCGTCTCAATTGTGTCTAGTGTCTGGCTGCAGTATAAGTAATACACTGCCTCATCCATGTTAGTGGATGGGACATGTACCAAAGTCAAAAGTCAAAATTGGTTCCTGTCACATTTGTATTTAAGTGCTTGTCTGGTTTTAATTAGTTATTTGAAGCTAAAATAAATAAATAATGAAGCTTCATGATTGAAAGCTAAGACTGAGTGGTCCCTCCACGGCTCCATGCATTTAGCAAATGCACAAGATGGCTTTGTTTGTATGCATCCATCTTTATGAGCCAAAGGTTTCAGGTGATGATACACGAATGAAAACATGATTGTGAATAATCTATTCCATCTATATTGCTTCACCCACACTGTACCTTTAAACTAGATGTTCTTTTTAGTAATTCTTGTTTCTTTAATACTGTAAATGTTTCTGTTATGGATGGTATTAGCCAGATATGACCTTGGGAGATGATGTACTCAGCCTGGTGAAATGTTTAATTTGTGCAGCAAATTATATAATAAGAAAAAAAAATTGGAAAAAGACATGTAGGGGCAATTTCAACCTGGATTAGCTTCCTGGTGGAAGAAATTAGCAGTTTGTAAGGATCAGGAAAGCAAAGAGTAGAGAACATATGATGCAAATGAGACAACAATGAATGCAGTGAGATGGAATATGAGATGAAAAAGAAAGAAAAGGAACTCACCTCCCTCTCTGGGCTCAGACGAGGGAGAACAACCAGCTCAGAGCTGCCTAGAAGAAGACGAGAGAGACGATCAAAGGCTCCTTTGAGAAAGAGTGAAAAGAAGCAAAGGGAGCCTGGGACAGCTGTTGAAGAAAAAAGAGAGATACTGAGCTATAGATCATTCAGAAAAAGACAGAATAAAGCGAATAAAAGAACTTGTAGAGTCATGTTGACAGAAGTGTCTTATGCAGTCTGATATATGAAAGTACCTGCACAGACTCTGGTAAAACTGTGAATAAAGGCGAGTTGAGGGCTGATCAAGCAATTAACGTACAAGTTGATAAAACGATAGCACCATGTAATTTTAAGAGATGACAAGATTATTCTTTTTTCTGATAAAATAAGACTTTTTTGATCCCATGCTCTGGGATTCAGTTGTTACAGCAGCAGGTTGTCAGAATGAGGGAGAGACATGTAAAATAAACTGAATAAATATACAGATAACTTTTACATTATATACATGTTTCACTACAGACAGATATACTATGGGTAGAGAGTAAAGGGAAGTGGCATCATACAGGATGTTTGCATTCAACATATTGAAATAAATCTATAGACAGATGTGAATAGATAGACTTTTGTAAGTATGTTGGTAAACTAAAGCACATGTGATGAATTGGAATTAATAACCACGATCACAAGTTCAATGTGCTTTAAGCCATCTGCAGAAACCTTCCCTCTCACACTGTGGGTGCAGTGGCCTGTTCTGGAGGTGAAAGAGCTGCTCGAGGCCTCACAGGGTCATGGACTCAATATTTTTGTCTTTGTTGTTTCACCTGCTGTGACATGATATACACCTGGACATACAGTGAATCCCCTCAGTGTTGGGATTCTGACCTGGTTTGTTCGGAGCTGAACTGACATGTATTCATATGCAACTGTTTGTCTGTGGAGCAGCAGGAGCCAGGTCCCAGTGCAAAGCTCTAAGCTACAGAAGAGCAGCAGCTTCCCTTGTATCAGGTGGTTCTGTGTCTGAGCCCGAGGCCAGTGTATTGCTCAGCATTTCATCTGTTGTCTCCACACGTTTGATTAAAGCACAACTACACAGCCCCCAACACCGGCCTGTTCCAACTGCAGCTTTTTATATTTCTGCTCAGGATGGCTGGAGTGTGTGAGTGCAATGTAAAGGTAGAACTGTGCAGCTTCTTTCTGCTCCTCACAGCTCAGATAATCACTTCAGATGGTTTGTAACTAACATGGATGTCTCTTATAATTAACGTACAGAGCAGTCGAGACAGAACACCTTACTTGGTTGTCTCTGTCATTATCTCTTTCACTGTCAAACGTTGCCTGTCCAATCAAAAGAATTTAAATAAAACTCAGGGGATGTATGCAATAGTAGAATTTAACTTTAAGTTTGCACATATGCACTTTATATCTTTACATATATTTTAACATGCTTTTAAGATTAATTACTTTCCTACCTACATCGATCTATCTATCTAATCTGTTTAAAGGATTTTATTTTATTTATGTTTCATACTATGTATACTATGTTTAAGTGTGTGTCTATGTCCATTTGAGCTCGCAAATTCTAATTTGATTCAACTTATGATGATGTGACGACGGCAAAGTGTTTGTTTGTGTGTGTGTGTGTGTGTGTCTGTGTGTGCGTGCACCTCTTCACACTCTACAAACAAGCATTGTGCCAAAGGAGCCCAGGGACATTCTCCTTGTGCTTACGACTGTGACTGGCAAGTTAATCGTGCGCATGGCCACCACTGGAGAGCAACAGACAGCTGTATAATGAAATCTTACACAGCTCCGCCTGCCTTCCTGCGATCCTCTTCTTAATGATCTATATCCATTGTCTCTCTCTGTCTCTTCTTTTGTCTTCATCTGTGCGTCCTCTCCTCATGATTCTCTCATCCCAGCCGCTGTCTCACACCTCATCACTGTCCATTTGCGTGATGCTCCTATCTGTGAAGCGTCAGTGGCTGCAGCCAGGTTCCCTGCATGTGCAGAGTAAAACATTCCTCCTGATCAGACTGTGCAGAGCCATTTTCATAATCAGGACTAGCTGCTAGGCACTGGAGGCCACAGAGCTAATCAGCTTCTATTAGCACACAGCTCGCTGAAGACAAGGTAGTGCAGCTAATGAGATGCAATCTGTTTCAGAGGGGAAGGAAAACACAGTTACACAAGCTTAGTGCTTGAAGAAGATGTAGGAACCAAATGATGTTGATCTCATCTAGTATTGGACTCAGCCTTTATGCATAAAAGATGAACTCTCATCATGCTCATGCAGTTCATGCACACATGCTCACACTTGGGCTGCTGCGATCAAAGAGTCAAACAATCCTATATGCAACCACGATTCTTTGACCCAGATGGAAAACGTCCTGAGGTCAAGGACAGATGTGAAGGAGAAGCTGTAAGGAAATAGGAAAGGTAAACCACAGAAAAATCCAACTCCCCTTACACTCAGCCTTTTTACAACTTTATTTATAACGGAAGACATGTACAGACTCTACAGTACAGTGATAAACTCTTTGCTGTGGGCCGTGCGTTAAATTAGGTTTCTGTCCAAAACCGAACAATTCATCCTGAGAAAGATATTTTCAGCTTATACAGAAAGAACATTTAACCATCTGCTACACACAGGAAATAACAACAAAACAGATTTTATTGAAAATGAAAATAAACAGGACTGAGATGTTTAAATAATATATCAATATGAGGGATTTATGTAGAGAAAACCTTTTGTTTACATTCTGCAATTGAAATGAAATTTGAATTTGGTTCTGATAATGATATTTTAGTGATGATGATATTTATTTTTCTATAAGTAAGTTCAATATGCTTGTTGTACAGTGTGATCACACATACAATCATACACACTATTAATCACACACCTTCCTCACATGCATTTATTGAACTGCAGTGCTCCAGCTGCCGTGCCCGGTGGTGATCTCCAGTACAGTTCATTTCATGTCTCAGCTCAACACACTCCATATATTTGTGCCTAATTACTAGGAATGTTGCCAGTCAAAGGAAAGTGATGATGAGCTGTCTACATGTCAGGCGCCAGCTAAACGTCTGCTTGACAGAGAGAGAAAGAGAGACGGTGATGAACAAAGTGGAACCCAGCGACTTGAGTGAATTTAAAACTCTTTGCCTACTGGTGAGGTCTGGATCCAATTTGTCTTGCCTTGTCTGCGCTGCTGATCAATACCAATTGTATTAGATGTGGAGGAGGGCCAAACCAATGTGCACTGTCAGCACCTGCACACAGATGGATTGGTCTGGAAATATTGGCAATACTGCTGTTTATTCATATGAGCGAGAGACACGCTCATAGTAATTGAATCAATCTTAAAGCAACCCCTCTCATCATGTAAATCAATAGCAAATAAGAAGAATTGTTTGTTTCGTTTGATTCCAAAGTCAATTCCAGGATCGCGGGGAGCTTTGTGTATCATGACAAGTGAGAAGTCTGGAGAAAATGAGATGAGCACTGTGGTGAATCTGTGAGAATGATAGTCTTTTAATTGTACTTTAGCTAAAAACATTGTAAAACTAACTCTAACAACTCAAGGGAAATAAACAGCTTCTTTTATTCTTTTCAATAGATACATAGAAATATCTTCAGCACTCACACATTTGTTATAGATATACAATAGCCAGAAATACAGGAGATGTTTATCTTTGCTGAAGTAAGTGTGAAGAAGAGTCTTCATAAAGTCACTGTCTGTACAGATTCATCTCATAAAAAAATGTCTTTGAGCTTTATAGGTGCTGATGGGTAGATTTTGTTTAGCTTTGCACAAAATCTGTTTTGCTGTGCAATTTACCATAAAGTGTATATAAAGATGGATTTAACCACCCTAAAAGCCAAGCCAAAGCTTCTTGATGGCTATAGTATAGGTCATAAACCTTGCCCCCTCCGTGTTAGTGGATGGGACATGCAACAAGATAAAATGTCAAAGTACACATCAAATATGTTTTTTCAAAGTTAAAGTGGAAATTTTTCCAGTAAGTTTGGTTTTAATGAGTTATTTTATGCTCTAAAAACATGATAAATGTCACGACTGACAAATAAGAGTGCCGAGAGCGGGATTTGTGACATCACATCAAAAGCACAAGAATCAGCGTTCGTATCCACGATATTTTGGCTTCATGTCTGGATGGTGGGAGGAAGTGGAGATGTGTCGCCCTTCTTTACGTACTGTCTATGTGATTAGCAAGTGAGAGTGGTATTTGTTTTTTCATATAACCTAAAACTCTTGGAAAGAAAATAAGGGAGTTTTGGCAAAATATTCTTTTGGGGTCATCCAAGTGTCTGCAAGCCTCGACATTCATATTCAACTCGAAAAGCATTTACACTGCATTTTCAGCCTACATGTCCTTTGACAGCCTCCTCGGAGGAGCGTTCATGCACGAACGAGCATACCGTGTTTTATTACCTCTGAAGTCACCAGTTACTTCAATCGTAGCGGATTCAGCTCCTAAAAACTTTACTTGTGAGACTCCAGAAGGGTTTTGTGGACTCAAACACTTCACCCACTCCTCCATCGGCATAGTGGTGAATAGAGGATGAGTGAATCTTAATTTTTTAGTGAACTATCCCTTTAAGATGGCTGCGAGTGAGATGGAAGCAGGTGCTGGAAGCTTTTAGCAGAGATGAGAACTCTCATCGCTGTATTTTTACCATCATCTCGTGAAAGACTAACATTAAGATATCAAATAGAGATTTGTATGGATACAAAGAGCTGTAACACTGTCAGATTAAACAAATTGTGATTCGTGAATGCAATTACATGCCGGGGACATTTAAAGACCTTTCACATTACCAGCATCACATTACCAGCATCACATTTGTGGCGCTGATAAAAGCAGCCATTCCATTACACTAATATGTCTTTATTGCTTCATGATGCAGCAAAGACAACATCAAGTGTGTAAAACCAGATCAGTACAACATGAAACAGTTATAACACAGAGCAGCATCTTTATACTAGATCACACATCATATGTACATGTAAAATGGACATTTTGGGAAAACGATAGTGTCACAGCTTATGTCATTAATGAGAATGCGCCAGAAACAACAACAATTGCAGCTAAATACCAGTTTCTCTACATGTTGTTAGCGCTGCCAGGTCTAAGTTAGCAGCTAAATTTAGCATCACTGCTCCACAATGTGCGTTTAGCTGTTAAGAACTGACCTAACATGATGCATGCTGGTCTTATAAATTGTGTCCGACTTCATCCAGCGCTGCAAAACGTCACCACTTGGACCATAGTGTTCTTCTCTGGTTTTTGACAGATAATTGATGGACACTTTATCACCACCTACTGGCCTGGTTTGCTTGTTTGGGTGTTTTCAGTTATTTTTGTGTTCTTGTCTAGACGGAGAGATTTTTTTTAAACAAATTTAGTTTGGATGGAGATTTCTTCGTTAAAACGAGGGGGGGAAATATCTGTCCAAAAGATAACTGCAGTAAAGTGTAAACAAGGCCTCAGTCCCTGTGCTTTGCTCTTTACGTTTGTTGTCCCAACATTTGTTGGCTCCTGATCTTGTTCCTCATCCTTCTGTTTTTCCTCCCATCATGTTCTAATGTTCCTTTTTCTTCCCTTTGCTTTTTGGAGCTTTTTGAATTGTGCAATTTTCCAGTAAATTGTAAGCCTGCATTTGCTTATTTAATGTCACATTTCTTCTCACCTGTTTTGCCCTTGGTCTGCTATTTGTCTGCTGACTACAACCCCTAACAAAATGTCTGATAGAATCAGACAGGACATGACACATCAGAGAGTTTCATTTAGAGATAAACAAACACAGGGTTTGGCTGAGTGCAGCTTTTTGAGAGGAAAGAATGAAACAGAGGAAGTCTGCTGGCTCAGTCTTTCTAGGAGAACAGTTTATCCTCTGTTGACTCTGGTTTCCTTAACAGAGGGGATGTTAAATCAAGACGTCCAAGAGCAGGTACAAATAAAAAGGTTTAGTTACATTATTTCACACTGTTCCTGGCTCAGCTGGGAAAGAGCAAAGTCATTGTTCACTCATTAACTGACCATGAATTTCACTGAAAAGGAGAGAACCAGTCAATTCAGCAGCAAATGAGAGAACATCATGGCGAGCCTGTGCTTAATTACTGCCAGAAGTTTCAATTGACATTGTTGGAAACTGCCTTTGAAAATGACTTCAGTATAAGAAATGAAAGTGCTGAACGAAGCAGACAGGAGCAACAAAGGTCTGGCAGGGCACAAGGGCACATTACTGATGGTCTATCGATAGCCATTAGCTTGGAAACTTATCAATTATTTCTCATTTAACTAGTGATGAGGAGCAAAGATCCATTGGTGATGGAAGGACGTGCAGCGACACCCTCAAACCTACTAAATCAAAACGGAGGGTTCTGTTAAAAGTTCTGTAAAAGTTTATACAGTATGAAGTTGAGTTGAGTTGTCTTCGTTGAGGAGGATGAGATGAACCAAGAACCTTCTTGCTGTGAAGTGACAACCAAAGCACCACCCTGCTCTGCAGGTTAAAGCATCAGGATCCTGACAGCGTCCATTTTTCTTCAGGTTCTTTAAAGAGAAGTTTGGCCCATTGTCTGAATTTGTTTTGTATTCATGTCATGTAGTAGTGGAGCACTGGTATATGAACCCCGGGGAGTTTCTGAGGAAACCTAATCACCACAGGAATAATGGAGGCAAACAGAGTGTGTGTTAATAACTGAAGGTCAGTGATAAAATGGGAAGAACTCACATTAGGAAACTACACCCTGAGGTTTCCATCTCACTTACTCCAGAGTTCTTCTTTCTCTTTCTCCTTCAGTCACTCCCTGTTTCTCATCATTAAAGTTACTGCAGAGGTTCATTCAGGGCCACCACACACACACACACTATAAATTATAAAGTTTTATTCAGTCAGGGTTGTTCTCTCTTTCTCTACATGTACTCCCAATCCTTTCAGTTGATTTGCAGTGGCAGTTCTTAAACTCTCATCATACAATTATCTTTCAATCAGCTACCCACCATACTCATTCCTTAACATGCCATAAGCTGAGTCAATTTCTGCATGTGCGTCATTTAGAATTCTACCAACTGCTACATAAAGATACTGTTAATTACAAAAAGACATAGACACATTTAACATAAAACAACACACACTGGATCATGATCCCTGTGTGTGTGTGTGTGTGTGTGTGTGTTTGTGTGTTTGTGCGTGCATGTGTGTGTGTGTCCACTGCAGGTTCCAGAGCACACCTGCTTGTCATCATCTCATCAGCTGCTGCCATATATAATCTCTACTTCCTGCTCCGCTCATCTCCAGATTGTTCAGTCGCTGTCAGTATCTGCTCTGTTCTCAAGATGTTTTGATCTCTTCATGAGTTTTAGATTTTTTTAACCCCTGTTCTCCACTACCTCATGTTCCCTGCCTGTCTGCTTTAACATACTTGTCGACAGATCCCCCCCAGCCTCCTGAGTGTCTGCATAAAAACCTTAATGTGATATCTATAGTCTCTGATACATCAGCACAATCTACAGCCTCAAAAAACAGTAGTCAACAGCTCAAGCTTAGCGAAAGTTCAATCGAGTTCAGGGAGACTGTCTTCTTATGAGTGCCTCCCAAGTCTCATTCTCTCTTTCCATCCAATCACAGTCTGATGCGCTCACCTTGATCCAATCACCTGTCAGCTGTCAAAGTTTAAAACGTAGTCCCTCACTCCTGTCATTCAGCTGTCAGTTCAGTACTGTGATCACTGAGTGACCCACCTCCACCCCTGTACCACCACAGCTCTGGATACCACATCATCTCCCTTCAACCGTCCAATCAGAAGCCTTTATGAGACATCCTGACTTCCTGCTCCATTCCTTATCATCACCACCAGTTTGCTTACTCCTTCATATCTGAAACAACTAATGCATAGGATGGTTTCCATGATGTTTATGTCAATTCTTCTTGTTCACAAATTTTATTCTAGTTTACTCATTCGCAATTTGCTTCTCTGGAAGTCTCACCAGATTGAAAGACATTACATTACAGATGTTTTTATTCCTCTGGTCATTCAGAGTATAGTCTATTTATCAAAACAATTCATAAAGTCTTATAGTTATTTTATCTCTGCTCTTTACCTGCAACCCATCTTGGCGAAAGTTGAGGAGTTTATTAAAAATGCAAAGAGGAGTCATCAGATACATTTTCTCTCTTCTTCTCTATCTTTAACCATGTACCCTAGTTTCTCAACCTCCATTTTTTATTTATACTAGCAATGGTTTTGATCAGCGGGCAGGGTCTCAGGCAGGTTGGGGGAAGATGAAGGGTCTCTCACAGTAGCGTTCACCTCAGGCTCACATACTTCATCTGCCTGATGCCTCAAAAAAATCAATGGTGTGCTTTACACACTCAATAATTTAAGGAAGATCACAAGAACATGGAGGATTAGTGTTTCAACATCATAATATTCTGGAATGAACGAGCCAATGGTTGGCTTCGATCCAGCAACTGGAACTTCCTGCTCGTGTTTTACCACATCAGTCGTATGGTTGGCTGCTGAACTGCAGAGTCAGGTGAAAAAAGTGCAAGTGGAAAATGTAGCTGGTCCTGTAAGAGGCTTTCAGTTTATCACAACATGCGAATGCAGCTTAGTCCACTGCAACATTTTATCAAAGGGCACAGCTGTCAGTTCTGAATGATCCCCTTATATAGCCTCTGCCTGGATACCATGTCCTAAAATTCAGTGCTTATACAACACACAGATACGTTTAAAACAGTTTTGAAATGACTGTAGTACTTTGCATAAAGGCCTGTTTTTTTCTGCATTTAAGCTCTAAAACTTAATTTGACATCTAACACAAATGCATAATGAATTTTGAAAATGCATTTTATGGAATGTTCTTACATTAAATTATATCTTTGATAATTTTTTCCCCACCTCTGGCATATTAGTTTTCTTGCTGTACTAGACTGTAATTAAAAGTTGGTGATACATCTCTACTTCCTCCCACTATCTAGAAATTAGGCCAGTTTATCACAGATAGGAACGCAGCCGTCTTATATCGATGATGCCATTTGCAGCCAGAGTCTGTGCAGTACTGATCGTGATGTGAAGCCGCGGTATCAAGGTCTCACCAATACAAATGCTCGAGCCAATCAAGAGTCTATCACAGCTGTTTCACCCAGTTTTTATAGCAATAAGAAACAAATCAAAGCTAAACTTACAAGACCGTGTATTTTGACTTTTTTGTTTGGTCTGTGTCATATTCATTAACATGGGAGAGGTGCGGTTTAGGACCTATGCTGCAGCCATTCTCCATGGGTCGATCAAGGCACTTTGGCTTCACTTTTGAGGAGCAGGCAGTCTGTGGTGTAAACAAATCTGTGGACAAATCTTGTTTTTATACAAAAGACATGTGACAGATCAACTTTGAATTTGAAAACACTTCAAAATATCTGAGTTTAAAACCAGTGGCAGCACAAACCATGACAACATTCGTCATACATTTGTATTCATGTTCTCTTTGTGCAGAAATCAACCAGATGTTTTTCTGTCCCCTCCATTTTTTGGGGGGATATTTTTTAACGATCAAATCACAGAGTGCATCGACCACCATCATCTCTGGGCTAGAAGAAGGCGATTGAGCAGTTTCCCCTCTTTTACACTGAAATGCAAAAATCAATGGCAGAACATGACAAATGCATTCACTGCATAACGAACTTGCTTCAAAGCTGCTGCTTCAGGGTGAGCTCAGGCCTTCAATGATAAACTGTTCTCTATGGATGTTGTATTTTACGCACTCAACCAGAGGCAGGAAAATTCTGCTTCAAATAGTGATAAGCAGTGACTATGTAAGGCACCAGTTCTAATTTCTTTTTTTTTTGCATGCAAAACTTATTTTATGTTGAAGTGTCGAAGGAAAATGGGCATTTGTGTTTCCAATATTTTAATCTGGTTAGGTACTGTGAGGTTATGATATTGCTGTATAAAGTCCTTCTATGCATTTTAATCATTTTGCAGCTCCTTTACGAAGACGAAATTTCTCCTTGTTCCTGACTGCTTCTCAGAATTGGATGGACCCAATGTGTTCTTTATCTTTTTTTCAAGAAGTGAGTGGACCACAAAATCCCCTCATTCCTCGAATTTATCGAATTTAGTAGATAAATATAATGTTATCAGACTTGGTGTGCAAGGTTTCTGTGGGCAACGATTTCTATTGGATGACGTCTTAAGAAAAGCGTACGAAAAATACGGACTTGGTTTGAGAAGACCTTAAGTCTGAACAGACCAAAACTTACAGCTACAGATGTTGCCACAGAAGGTGCAGGTGTGATGCATGTGTGCCCCATATTTTGAGCCTCTAATACCCCTGCAGCAGCCTCGGGTTTGGCTCAGACCAAACTGACACGTCTACTCTCATTTTCTCTCCCCATTCGCATATTATCCTGTCAATGAAGGCGAAATACCATGAAAAATAGCTAAAAGAATAGTCGATGCAGGAGAGAGTAGAACCTGGCAAATATTAGAACATTAAAAAAGGTAATCACAAACCTTATCTAGTCAAAGTTCAAAAATAATAGTTAGTCAGGTGTATCCCAAAAATGAACTTCAAAGTGCAAATAATCTTCAGATTAAATTTGGTTGGTGTGTGTGATTAATTTTAGGTTTAATCCATGATGTTTTTCAGCTTAATCTCAAACTATAGTTTTCAAGGGAAGAAGCCCCTGTGTTTCTGCTGGAATTGCTTCACCAAACTACTGTGGCAGTTGTCAGATTGAGTGACAAGTCAGTGCTGAACTTTACAAGAAGTGCTTTCTGATACAACAGAGTTGGTGTATAAGTCTTTTTGGGTGCCCATACAACGACAGCTGGATATCATTTATCAGGACAGCGCTATCAGGGGATGTGGTCTGAAGAAGCGCTGACGTGCTGAACTGCTCCCCCCTTCACTGCCAACTTTACTACCATCCAAGCCCAGCCATGACAGATGGGCAGGTCAGGACATACGATTAGAAAAAAGGTCTCAAAGAGCTTGCGCAGAGGTTCAGCAGTCCCTGTCCCCTTTGGGGGACACAAAGGCACTGAGCGTCCATCAGGAGTTTGGAACTGATCTGGGCAGGTGTCAGTTCAACTTTAGGAGAGTTTGGAAAAAGTAGAACCATTTCATTATAACCAATTCATTCGGGGCATCTCAAGAGATAAATCATTGTTTAAAAGCAGTGCAAAATATCTAACTTGAAACTGATTATAAGCAAACTTTTATAATTGTGATGTTGGTGAACTCGTTCTGACTCCTGTTTCGGCTTGTCTGCACAAATGCACACAAATGCTAAGCCACTTATGAAGGACTACCAACTCAGCTCTTTGACCATCTACAGTTTCACAATGAAACATATTTGTTGATTTATTTGTTTGTTGATTTTATTTTTGTCCACAATATCAATACCGAGTACAATATTATGATCGGCTAAAATCTTTCTTCATAGTAGATCTGTGCACTGCTTATTGTTTGATTCATTCTACCCCTCGTAACCCTGTTTGCTTGCAGATCTGATCTCCTTTAGAGAGATCTGATCTCAGGAGACACATTCAGGATGCACTTTAATACCAGGTGTGAACACAACATAGCGCTGTCCACTTGAGATCCGATCTCTCAGGATGGATATTAATATTAGGTCTGAACAGGGCCTGACTTAACACAGTAAGTCACACCCTTAGGTGAGCCACTGGAAATTTTTCAAAAAAAGAGGAGCAGCTCTCCTCAGCCAGACTGCCGCTGCCGCAGAAACCTGCTGCACTGTGTGCCAAGACAGTAAAGCAGACCACTGGCAAAAACAAGTGAGTCTATAAATATCTATTGGCCTTTTGGTTAAATACTGACCATTGAACATTTCTGTGCTTTATAGTGTGGTGATTAATCTTTGCAAACACTTTGTGAGTTCCACTAAACAGCTGATGAAGAGAACCCTAAACCAAGAGGTTAATGTTAAGGACTTCAGCCTCCGTTGTTGGTAATTATTCTGACACATAGTACAGCAGCGCAGAGTTACTGATGAAGGCCTTAAATTTGGCCGAAGTCCCGTGCTATATGCTGCACTTGAAAGCATTGGCTTTCAATACTGAGAGGAGGCGTTAAGTTATTCATCAGTGGTGCTCGACCGGTGCAGGCCCTCAAGAGCTTGAACAAAAGCTTGAACTGCTTAATTTGCCCTGACCAGTTCCAAGAGGAGGCCTGTTTAATTCAAGTCAATCAATGCAGTGGCATGGTGGAGCGGCAGAGCTTTTTACGTGCCTGTTGTGCACGTATAAATATTTATAAAGCTGATGATGAAGTACTCTCAGGGTTTATGTTTTATTACCATATTCATGTTGGAGGAGTCCTTGTGGCCCCGGGTACTCAGAGGTCAGTGATAGCTGAGCCAACATTTAAGGTGAGGAGTCTTAAAAGATGACGCATCTCCACTTCCCGCCACTATCCAGAAATTAAGCCATAATATCCCAGATACAACCAGTGCCATCTTGTGCCAATGACGTCAGAGTCTAAAAAGACCCTGTCTGCATTCAGCACAGATCCTAGTGCAATAGTTCATCAACCGCAAGCTAACCACCGGTATAAGGAGTCATGTACGTAGCCACAGTATGAGGGTTGCCCTGATACATGAGTGTATCAATTGTCAATAATGAGGTTTCATGTCTAATATCTAATTAGAACCAAACCTAACTTTTAAGTTTGTTCCATGTCTCACTCATTAAGATGAAGGTGGGGTTTATGACCTATACTGCATCCAACCACCAGAAGGTGATAAAATAATTTGGCTTCACTTTTGGGAATTTGTTATGTTGTCCATCTTTACATGCAGTCTATGATTCTATGTCTATGCTTCACCTGTCTCTGATTTGCGCTTATTCTTGACATGCAGGTGTTTAAAGATTAAGTTGGTTTTGGTATTTCCATGGCATCCGTCAACAAAAGTAAACATATATAATATTGCCAGTGTTAACCTTCAGAGTTGCCTGAACAATGAAACACAGTAGGAGATGCTGCTCCAGCACTAACAAAAATGTAAATGTGTGGTTTCAACATCCTAGCTCTGCTCAACGTCTCCTGCAGCCGAGCAGTGACTGGCCTGCTAATGGACCCTGAAGAACAGGAAGTGGAAAGCAGAATATAACAAGCCATTGGAGACACTGTGTTGTACTCCAGAGAGCCATTAGCCAACGTTTCCATTTATTTATCCATACACCAAAAAAAGAAGAGTGCAAGCGGCTCCTTGCTAATTGCAAACAGAAAACCATTAAGGTAGCCATGGAGGTGCAGTGGTGCACCCCAGCAAGAGACTCCTCTGCCATCAGTCCCCTGATGGTTCTGTTCCACTTTGTGATTGTCTATGACGCATGATGCAGGGCAGGAGAGGATACCTGATGTACTGACAGGTGGTCCCCGGCTAACGCAATAAGTTTGTATGCCTACATAAGAATCTTGGAACCAGAGAGGCACAAGAGAGTAGGCAGCTGCTGTGTACCTGTAGTGTAACATAGTAAGGCGAGGAGGAGATCCGGCAGGAGGAGGGGAGATGCAGAATGAGTGACATGGAATCCAGAGGGTGGTTATGGAAGGTAAAAATGAGGGACCTTCCCTTGCATACAGATTCGTATTGTCCAAACAAATGGATGTGAGCCAAAAATTGACTTTGTAAAATAACTAAATATATGGCCAAAATATCCCAAAACAAACATGTGCCTTTTTTCATGCAGTGCTCTGGGCAAGGTGTGATCTGGAACTGAACCTAAAGTGGCCCATGTGGTAAATGGTGAATATTGCCCAAATAGCATAAAACTAATTGGGGCCACCTTTGGTTGACATGTGTTGAGGTTATGGCTTACCTGTGCCCCTGGTCTGGCAAACAGGAGCGGACCACTCTAATGCCATCATTCCATGGAGTATGTGGGCCAAATTGTGGCCAAAACAATTTTGGTATGTGGTTTGTAACAGCCTCACAGTTGGAAATCTGGACACTGGCCAAAAAACATGAGTGCACCCACGATGTGCCCTAAGTACGTAAGCCCCAGGGAAGGGGAAGGTTAAGCTGAAAAACAAAACACTAATGCAGGTCATGCAATAGGCCTCTCATTTTTCGCCTGTCTTTGTCAGAAACCTAATTTATTTAATAGCCTGCCTGATTCAATGTCAGGTGTTTGAAAACAGACGGCGGCAACAACGAAAGCGTAGCGGGGGAGAGAGAGAGAGAGAGAGAGAGGACAATCACTTCCCTGACACTCAGTGGCGAGATGTGATTTCCTAAGTGAAGATCTGTGTCAGCCATCTGGTGATAGAAAATAGCAGGAAACCGTGTCAGCGTGCTACTTTCAATAATGCATGCATGCATGCTGTCACCACATAATTGACAATTCAAGGGGGGATTTCAGGGAAATGTCAGCTCCTGTGTTTATTGTATATATGCTTTTACTTGCTGTGGTGTAAATCTATTCATCTGTCTGAAAGATGCTGGAAAGCCAAACCTTCAACACAAAGAAAGTGGTGGGATGTAACAAAGTACAAGTTCTTAATTACTGTACTGTGTATTTTTCATATATATGTACTTTACTTAAGTGGATTTACATGCAATGGTCAGTATATAACGAGCAGGGAATTGTTCCACTGATCCATTCAGAATTGGCAGATAACATTCGACCCCGCCTCCTGCAGCAGAAGCATCACTGGTGAAGAAACACCCGAGAGACTTATCCATTAATTAATATGACGATGTGTCTGTAGTCTGAGTGATGATGTTAGTTTGCCATGAATCTGGTTAATCTCTTAGTAAAGAAAGACAAATATTGTGTGTGACCCCCAAACCTCCACAAATGTTCCTATTTAGCCAACTGGCTATTGAAGTTGAAAATTCCGGCATTATGTAATGGGTTCCACTTAGGATGGTCCTTCTGATGCTTGAAGTATATTTAAAAACAAGTACTTACTTTCTGCACTACCACTGAACAAAGGCCTGCAGATACCTGTGTCTCTGACTGAACTGTATAAATTATTGTTTTTCACCCAAAAATACTTGAGACAGATGAATGTTTGTATGTATCAATGCCTGCTGTCCTCCTGACGTCTGGCAACCCTGGAATACATCTGCATTATTTTAGGATGAAATGCAGCCAGAGAATTGGGCCGACTGCACATGATTGTATTTGCAGCAGAGCTTTTGTTTGCAGCTATGCAGCCACTGTGCCATTCTCTGCAGTCATATGAAGCTAATCATGGCTGCCAGCAGCAATAAATCAAGTGTAAAACTAAAAGGCCCAATCAGAATGTGCATTGGCCCTCAGTATTTCCTATTCAACATAATACAGGTAGCTGATTGCAGTGCTGTGCCATTCCTTTTAAAGTCTTTCGTTTGTGGGAGGTGACAAATGACGCATAAATACTTAAAGAGTCGCCTCAGCAGCAGCATCCAAGAAAAGCCTTTTTCAAACAATGATAATGACCCCATGTGGTGGGTAATTTGATTAACATAGGAGCAGCTCGTTCACGGGTAAAAATGGTTTCTGAGCTGAGAAAAATAACACATGGAAATTAGTTTTTGTTTTTTTCCGCAGGACAGAAAAGCGATGGGCACGTCATCTTTTTAATGCATGCCAACTCCTTTAATAACAGCCGTGCTGCTGAAACTATACAATGTCTGGCAGCTTCATAAACCTCCACCTCCACTCAGCTCCATCTTTTACTATTATGAAATGCAAATGTTATGTCACCACTTCACGCAGAGATAAATCAGATACTCCTAGCATTAATACATGGAGCCACTTCGCTCTCACTGCACCGCCGGTCACGCAGAGTTAATGTGCACTCCAGCCTTTACCACTGATGCTGCCTTTTATAACCATTTCCTTTCCATGCCTGTGGAAATTAATTGAGTCTGAGATGACACGACATATGAAATGGAAAAAAAGGTACATAAGCTGCACTGAAACCAGGACCAAAATGATGGAACTGGCAGCCGAACTAAATCCTGGTGAGGTATTGTTGGAGGAGATTCAAGATATTCTTCCTGTTCAGTCTGTGATGGACTGAGGGTAGACACATATAAGAGAAAATCATTTGTTTATTAAAAAAAATACCCATAAACATCTATGACATCAATCAACATAAAACAGCTCAGTTCAATTCCACTTTTTTCTGTCCGATTACCTGCGGATAAGATTTCTAGGTAATTACTGAGGATGATCTGAGGGCGTCGTCCATAACAGAAGGTTTAAATAGTTACATGATTAGATTCTTTAAAGAAAACTAGAATGTCACTCAGTTAAGTCCATATCTCCGCTAAGGTCCAGTCACCTTATGAAACCACATTTCAATTTTATTTGAATATGCACCAAATGGGTACAGTCATAAATAGTCAGTCCTAAGAAATCAACGAACATGTTTTAAAAAATGAAATGTTAAAGAAAGTGAAGAACATTTCCTGGATCCACCCCCTGATCTGGATTTACTTCCCTGACCCAACCCCCCCACTAACATTCGTAGTGCCCTAATTTTTGCTCACAAGCCAACCAAGATACAGACAGAGGTGAAAACATAACCTCCTGGTTTATTACTAAATTATTTATATATTTGATCGTTTTTTAATAGCGATACTGTACTAATTAGCCTTTTGGAGTAACAGCAGGTATTTTGGGGCTTCTGTCTGACACTTTTAAAGTCAGTCTGGTTTGGAGTCAAATGTCTCTCCATATATAAAAAGTGAGACTTTTTGTGGATGTGTTTTGTCTAGATGCCATTTTAGCTATTAGATTATGAATAAGGATACTGAAAGGCTGTTAACCTGCAGGCAACCCAAACATTATTGGTCAAACTAGAAATGGTTACCAGAAAAAATCTGGCCCATAAATCTACAGAGTCTACATAATCACATGCACAATCTGTTAATAGAGATTATGAGGTAATTAAAAGCCAACAAGCTAAAGAAACAAATCAAAAACATTTATTGAAGATACTATGTTATGTTGTTACAAACAATTCACTGGAAAATACAAAAGATATAGCTTCATAAAATCTGTATGCTGTATTCATTTAGTATTAACCTTAAGCTTTACAAAAAGTATAACCATACAAACACTGGTGAATTGTCCAGTTGTGAATATGGTTAATCTTAATAATCTAAAAATGCTTTATTCATTGACACCATATGTATTACATCATAATAAAATATATTCAAACTGTGGTAATCCTCCTGACATTCACAGGGTTTTCCTCTGACGTACTCGCCTGGCCTTGGCTCTCACTGTGCAGAGACGTGCTGCTGGAGTGCACGACATCAGGGACCTGTAGGACATCATCAAATTTAATTCTCAGGAACACAGTCACCGGAGAAGGCTGCAAACTTAAGAGACGCCTTTTTTCTTTGTCTGTCGAATTAATGCTGCTGCATCAACGTACAAACGGAAAGGACCATGTCTTGTCTGTATGTCCGTTCCGAGCTACTGTAGAAACATGGCAAAGCACAGTGGTGTCTGTGGAGTCAAGACCCGCTGCTCACTATGTAAATATATAGGGCTAATTTTAACATAACAAAAGTACTAGCGATTTTAATTAAAAGTGGTTACACAGTCACTATAACATAGTTATGAGAATTATATCCCATTTTCACAAATAGATTCTCATCCTTTCTACACCCTGCCCTCTAACAATCCAGCCCTGAAAGGTTTGCATGCTCTGGAAGATCGCTATTGTCTTTAAAGGCCTCGCTTTAAAGTGTGTTGTCCTCCTCCCTCAGTACTTCCAGATAAGGTAATCCTATTGATTCATTACTACAGAGACAGCGGATCAGAGCTGAACTATTGACCTTGTGTCCGAGCTGCTCAACAACATGGTCAATTGTGAGAGGAAACTAGATAAACCAGTCCACAAGAGTGCAGTTTCACATTTCATTATTAGACACCAGGATACACAGGTATCAATACAGTAAAGTTATCCAAAATCAATGTGGAAAGTCAGGCCCACAAAACTATCTCTGGCGCAATTACCTCATCAACATTGACATGTCAGGATCATGTAAAGGATATGAGAATATTTACAAAATACATAAAGACAGATTTTTCTCAATTTGCGGGTCAGGTTTTCAGTTTAGTCCTTCATGTACGCCTGTAGATCATCACAAGATTCAGATCATGTGCTACAATAATGGTGCCGCCACTCAGAGGACGCAATGCGAAGAGCATTGTGTGGAAATCTACCAATTTGGATTCACACAGCGGTGGATGATTTGAATTGTGTGACATGAGGCCGGCTGAGGTGAGACAGAGCAGCAGTGCAGCTCTCTTCTGTTCTCATCAACGTGAGAGGAGCTATAGCAGGAAGTCCATCTGCGGAATGACTGGACGCATTATTCAGCTTGGGTTGATTCCGTCTCTCTCAATCTTTCGCTTCCCCTTTCTCTCTTTTTCTCTCTCTCTCTCTCTTTCTCTCTCTGCCTTACCTTGTGAAAGCTGGCAAAGTCCATCTTTCTACGAATTTCCATGATTAGCTCACTGTAATCTGCATCTGCAGGGTGAGAAACATCAGTTTAGCCTGATCTAACCTTGCAGCCCTTCTGACCAGCTACAGCCCACTTTGGACTCAAAGTGCACCTCAGCAAAACAGCAAGAAATCAGGTGAATTAGTGGCTCAGAGGTCTGGGATGTGTGCAAAATAAAGCCTGTCCCTTTAAAAAATAATTTGAAATTGGTAATAAATATAATTTGCATGAAACCAGCTTATTATGTGGTTTGTTGCTGCTTAATTGATTAATTATTCGATGAAAGCCAATTGTAAGTACCTGGCCCACTGGTTTGACCTAGTTTGTGATCTGTAAAGTTGACAATATGTTACTACTCTGACAAAACAAGCTTAAACCATTTAAACCACGCTACAGTGTTCCCAGATGGTTGGCTCTCTGTGCAAATTAGATTATTGAAATGTGACCAAGCTGTTCAATGCAACACAGGGAACATGTCTGCATAAGTTAACCGAAGATTCGGTGCCTCGTCAGGTAATTGTTGATTAATAGGTAATAAATATGAAACAATATTATTAAAAACCTCAGCAGAATTATTGCGTTGTGTGTTAAAATCACCAAACTGTGCAGTTCAGCAATACCCTAATATACCTCTGACAATATATTGGTAATATTGGTGTTTTCAACAGTTTTGAAATTTGATTTATAGTATTTATAGTAAACTATGTGTTGCTTACTCACCTGTGGGGTTCTCATTAGAATATCCCAAGTTGACCTTCCCCTTCGTCACCTCAGCAACCGGTCCTCTCCCAACCGCTGATTGGTCGAACCTGCAAATGCACAAAAAACGTCCAATGGAGAAGATAACCTTTAGCTGACATATGGCAGGGCCACTTAATCTGAGACCACGATGTGTCCACAAACATTTTTCCTTCCTCCCAGAGCTGCAGCATTGGGCGGCTGCATTGTTGCAAAATGAACATCATCATCATTTTTCATTGCGTTTTATTAGACCTAACCCAAGAGCTCAACTCTCACGTCAATGTGCTCAATGGAAAAGCTATAAAATTAATTTCAGCTGAACGAGAAATGCTGACAAATACAAAGCAGAATGTATCTTCTTCTGAAACGAGCTAATGACCATTGGGATCTTAATCACTTTGTGACTAAATGTAATAGCTTTTTAATGCATGTTATTTCAAATTTATGTCTTCATGTTTAATCTATAATGAGAAACAATAAAAATACATTCGTTCTCAGAAAGAAGTTATACGAATTGATTAAAATTCAAAATGAGTCTGAATTTTATGGTAGCTTACGTTAAAGGTGGGGTTAGCTATAGATTGGTGGTTCGGCTTGGCAATGCACACGCATGGAATTTGGATGGTGGAGCCTCTGAGGGAGCAGTGAAGGGAGAGGTGTATTTGTTTTGGTCTTGTGTTCGATTATCAACAGTTGTTCCCCACAATCACTTACCCCACCTTTAATGGAGATCAATACATCCAGGACATGTCTCTGCTGCTGTAACAGATTACTGTCAGCTTTTTTCCCTCATTTTCACTTAAGACTTCACAGTTGAGCTGCTTTTCTGCTGAAATTCAGGAGAATTTGATGTGTGGGCACAGCAGAGGATCCCCCGCTGGAGTGTGGGGGTCGATGACACTTCTAACTTGTGAGAGACAAAAATGAAAAAAACTAACAAAAAACAAATGTCTCCTGGTACGCAGAAGACACGGACGAAATGTCCAGAGAGTATGTGTTGATAAAAGCTGACGACAGTGTCGTGGTGCTTTAAAAGTTATCTCTGCAGCAGAGTTAATACGTCGGCTCCTGCCTCTACCTGCGGCACCCGGCTGCTCCACCTCTCGCCTGAGTAAAGTGGAGTATCTATTGCTGTTGTGAATGGGTCTGTGCAGAGAACCTCCAGCATCCAATTCTCAGAATTTTACCCTCAGGTCATGTCTGAAAACAGCTATAGTAAAGAAAATCCAAGTTTTTCATTGTTTAAAAAAGACCTATAAAGCAGGAGAAGTGGAAGAAAAAGGTTTTCAGTCTCACCATGCAGGCTCCTGTGGGCTTGGATCTGAAAGGTAAAAAGAAAATGAGGCATTAAGTTTCCAGAACTATTATGAGCTATCGTCTGCTAACTTTATTATTCTCACTGCATCGACAACAGAACCATTGTGCTGGCTCACTGCATCTACAGCGATATGAAACACTAAATGTCCCGCTGTTTATCAGTTTTGGGTTCTGCACTAATATCACAGCCTCCAGTCAGTTTGCAATTCAACAGTGAAAGCTGGAGCTGAGTGTTGATGAGTTTTGTAACGTGGCTTTGTTGTTGTCTTTGCGAAAGGTCCCCCTGGCCACGGAAAACACACACCAATATAACAATGCTGCAGATGGTGCTTGCCCCAGGAGATATATAAACTCTTACAGGGGGAGAAATAGCCTTTGTCGTTATATTTTAAATCCCTGCTGTCATGCTAGCCAAAGTCTTTGAGGGTGACTATATTAGATCCCTTCTATTTTTCCAATATTTTCAAAGCATACATTACTCTCCATTGAGATGGATTACCCAAAGAAAAGATCAGTGACTTGGAAGGGAGCCACATTGTAAAAAATCCTCACGAAGTTAATTTCTCTTGCTCAGGGGTGTTTTATTAAAAGCTATGAGACTGAAGTAAGGACGGTGATGTGCACGGTATTAGAAGTTTCAGGTACAGACACAAACCTGGCACACCTGCTTTCTGATAATCCCTCAGCACTAAACCATGGCCATGATTTGCAATGGTCCAGAATCAGTCACAGGGATTACACCGACTTTTAAATGTGTGACTCAGGGCCACTTTTTTGTTATCTCACACAAACAGGCCTCCGCCGCCTCCTTGCGCTAGAACAACGATCCCCTCGGAGATGGCAGTCCAGAAACATCTCTGCACCCTCCTGCTTTCCTGGCCAGACTATTTTACAACATCACACCACCTCCAGAGCCTGCCTGGGTATCGACCGTCCTGCTTGGAAACTTGACAAGTGGTCCCTCCACATCACAAATATTCCTTCCAAGTCTTGAGCTCTAAAAGAGTTGCAGTAAAACTGTCTCATGGTGTGGTGAGTTTAAACCTTATTAATGGGTTTATACCATTTCCTGACCCACGCAGGACCCGGAGGGCTGTGAAGAAAGAGTTGGTCCTGCTTTAGTCACCTCTCAACTTAAAAACAAAGATTCAACGTGTTTGAATTAAAGGAATAGTTCAACACTTGGGGAATAATGCTCATTTGTTGTGCATAAACCTAAGAATAGAAATGACAACTGAGATATCCGTTTATTAAAATGAAATAAACCTGTATTCTCTCAAATGATGAGGAGAATGCAATTTCACTGTTTGTAAAAACCATTCGATTTCTATAGAAGTCTCTGAGAAAATGACTCATACTTAAGGAGTTTATGGTCTTAATCGGTAGTTTTCTTTAACGATGTTTACTTTGTAAATTATGGTCCCATTTAGTGTAGATGATAAAGTGTGGTATGCAGAAGGGTGTGGATACCGTGTGAGGAGCACATGAATGCACAATAACAGCAGCATGGTGTGCAGGTGACATGTGTTTGTGTTCTCTGAAAGACGTCAAACCCCAGTCATGTTTACATCGCTCTCTGATATGGAGCCATCACACTTCATAGATGTAGCTCAATGGTTTATAGGGACGGACTGAGCACAGATGAAAATACACATGGAGAGGGTGTGACTTAATTCTCTGCTCAGGATACCATAACTGCATTATATCCTGATATTGAAAATAGTTGTCAGCTGCTAAACTAATGTTTAAAGCCTTTATGTATAACTTTTATTCTCCTCATCAAATCTTTGCCAAAAATCGTGCATGATGCTGTGTGTCAGTGGGTATATTCAAACATACAGACTCATCTGGAGGGAACGTGGTGTCAGGATCTCTCTTCTGTCAGTGTACCAACAATCCTTTTAGCAAACAGGTTGATAGTCTGCTCAAGATCTTATTTCCCTCTAAACACCTTTCAACTCCTCCTCATATTTCAATGTCCTTCATCAGACTGTCTCAGTGTCGCGGCTAACAAAGACGGAGACATAGTCCCTTCCTTTATACAAGGCAAGCTCACTCAAATGATTATTTTACCATAACAATCTTACACCATCTACATCTAACACCTGCAGTGAAAAGATTACTGGTCTTAATCTGGTGGAACGACTCTCAGCGTATTGTTTTAGTATTTCAAATATTTCATATATTTCGTATTATTTAGGTACAAATTAAATTACCCAAAATATCGAAATATATCTCAGATTTTGTGACTTATTGTTTTCTGTGGAGGTTCCACAATCACGTTCTGATGCCTGAGAAAAACTAAACGGGGGAATGGGCACGTTTGGACCTTGAGTGTTTAGTTGTGATGAGTGTCCACATTCAGAAATTAAACTGGCTTTTTGAGGGTTAAGACCTCAGTGGGGGGATGTAGCGACAAAACTTGCCCTGTTAACTGAAACTAATGTGTCATGGCCAGGCAGTGTTTTCATGGCAGTGGAAGAACGACACCAGCTTCTAAACTGAATATTGTTATTATTACATATTTATGTATTTATACATAGAAAAACATTGTAAAGCTTTTCAACATGCTGAGTCTGACTGTCTGAATGCTCTGAGAGAAGTCAGACTGCATGAAAAGATACCCTGCACATGCAGCGCTGCCGCAAATGTCTTAACTAGTATGTTATTTCCAATAATACCCACAATACTGTGTAAATTGTGGTGACTAACTATAAAGATGTTTTATGGTGTTTTTAGTGTGTATTTTGTGGTATTTAACTGTAAAAATACTGCAAAGAGTAACAGTGTGCCTTGTGGTTCCTTCCTGTCTTGATTAGTCATACACACGCGTACCTCCGTGACCTCTTTGATGCTGCTGTTTCCAGAGAAGTTACGCTTTCTGCTGACAACTAATGTTCCGCCTTTGTCAGAAAAAAATATAGTGTGCCCTTGGTGAAGGCCAGCACGGGGGGGCCGTGCCAAGTCACAGCATGTAACCACCCATCTTCTTCATTATCACAGTTTCTTTAAGGGAAAGATGTAGGAGGAGGTGACATTCAATTCACCTGGAGCAATTTAAGGAAGAGAAAAGTGCCTACTTGCTCGTCTCCTCTGTCTGTACCAGAGGACAATGCAGATGCCGAGCAGGAGGAGCAGCAGAAGAGCAGAGAGGGTGGCAGTCACCGCCAGCAGGACCGTGCAGTCATCATCTTCCTGCACCACCTCTGCAACTGAGGAGTGAAGGTCACGTCAGTGTTGTGGTAAACAAAATGCTGAAGCTAGTGTTGTGACTTTGCAATTCAATTACAGATTTGCGGACACAGTGTAAAGAAAGCTTTGTTTGATATCCTGTTTTCATTTGCAGTGGCAGGCGAAAGAGAGAAACACTTCTGTCGTGTGGAGTTGAAGAAAATGTTACAGCGACAGCTACAAATGGAAAACGATGTTTGTATTTTACAAGCTGTGGTGCCACCAATGAGCCGATGCTATTCCACACTGCTCTTCAATAATAATGCTGAGTTATGATTCACCAGCTTCCCCAAAAAGAAAAGTAAATCATGTTCACGAATTACCAGTGACCCATACAAACAGTGGAAGGAAAAAACAAAGCACTCGCTAACTGGCTAGTAGTTTGTTTTCTCCTTCATCATACGTCATTTGACCTGTAAGTTATTGCAGAGACAAAGTCACAGGTAAAGCAAATATGATGCAATTAAAAGGCCACCCTTAAATGGAACATCCCATTACCTTGAATAGAATTTGGGATTTTTCTGAGAAAATAATGGATAATGTACATAAGTCAAAGACATTTTAATGGAGAATTGTTATGTGTAATGTGAAACATGGTGAAATACAGTGTTCCAGTCTCACCCACTGTCAGACGGACGCCGCTCTTCAGTGGCGTGACGAGGGCAGACACGAAGACCAGACATTCCACACGAGAGCTCTTTGCCGCCATCACACTGAGGTTGCTGCTCACAGTGAAGAGGCTCTTCCCCGACTCTTCACTGCTGATGTTGTAATCAGCCTGGCTCACCTCCACACCACCCCCCACAGAGAGAGGAGCATTATCATTTACTGTTTATTCTAATCAGGATGTCTGCTCTCACGGACCAGAGTTATCCAGGAAATACTCGACACATTTTTGCTGAATAGGACTGATGATGCAGGGCTGGTGTGTATCTCTCTGCCATATTTTCTTAAATTGTAAACGAGAAGTTAAAGGAAGCTCCGCTCTTTGAAGGTGATAGACAGTATTACTCCCTCTCTGTTCAGAGGCGGGACAGGGAATCCTACTAAATGACATGATTTGCTGACATTTGGGATATTTGCAATAGTTCACACAAGAACTTTTCAGATAAACAACATTATAATTCTTTGATTTTGTCGTGACCAGATTATTTTTGAATTGTAATGCAGATTGATAATCCTCCATATTAGCCATAAAATGAAGGTGAGAGTATTAGCTAGAATTGTTCTTGACCAACTATTCCATTCTAAATGGTTTTTAATATGAAATACCTTTCTAAATTCATAAAGTGTGAATGCAGTTATTTATGCAGCTTAAATTCAATACATTGTCTCAAAAGGTTTTTACAATCTTTGCAACATATGAAATAATCTATCCTCAGACCTGCAGTTTGAACAATGTGTATTATATGAATAAAGAGAATATGATCCATTTCAATATAGAGCAGATAATGATATGCGTGTCTGTCTTCAGTTATGTAGTTACCTTCTTGTCATTCACCTGCCAGTACAGACTGGGTTCAGGGTACCATCCTGCTGCTTGGCATTCAAATATCACTGACTGCCCCTTGAAAGCCAACATGTTGTCCCCTGAGACTTTGATGATGCCCTTTTCTGCAAGCAGAGGAAAATACATTAACAAATTAGAATTTTGTACATTTTTTAAGCGCCTGCATACATGTGAAGTTTATGCATGCCTGTATATTCCTGTTGATGCATGTGTTTACATTTAACAGATTTTTATCATCAGTCACCTTCATGTAGCTGCATGCATGTATGTTTATCTCTCTGTTGTCTGGTGAATACTTTTCTTTTTCCCGCTTCATTTTCCGCCCTTGCAACCAAATAAGCCATTTAAGGCCCCTGAGAAATACAGTATCTCATATGTGAGGTCTATTGTCTGGCAGAATGAAAGCTGGTGGAGGCCACAGACAATTGCTATAGACAGAAAGATAATTACAGGAGCTTCACTGCTTTGTCGAAGCGAAGGACATGCCCAAGTTGATTTCGGTTCAAATCCTCCGACGTTTTGTGCACATTATTGGCCGTCCCTTTTCTCCAGCTGCCTTTATTTAATGCCTGATTTGATGTCATAAACATTGTCCCGTCCAATTCTTGACAGCGCCCGTTTATGATTGTGGACTCCAGCTGCTCTCAGAGAACCTCGGGACAGGCGAGTAAAGGTTGGCGAGGAACCAGCAGCCTTATTTGCACTGACTGGGGGGGGGGCATCATGGCTGATTGATACATCTGAATGGAAAATGAATGTCAGCTCTACCTCCCAAAGCTCCACTCTAAGTGATCTAAATTTTCATAAGGGTTGTTAATTACTGCAGGGAGATTTCTCCGGGCTGCAGTGGCGAGCTGTGTGAAGTAGGGAATCTCCAGCTAACTTTGATTTCAATGGGGAAATTGCAGGCAGCTTTTAAAGGCGGAGTTAGTGATTCTGGGGAACAACTGTTGATGTCTGAAAACAAACACTCCTCCTTTTCCTGTTGCCTCAAATGGTGGTAAATTACATGTCTCCCTTTTGTTATTTCGTTATCTTTGTTGGGGTAGCTCTAGTCTGTGGTGCATCAGTACTTAGCATTTGGAGCGCTACTGTGACTACCCATGTTGCTGATTGGTAGAATTGTGTTATGCTGTCTGAGTCGGCCAGCTTATTGTTTTTCATTGCAGAGGTGTAGCAGAATTTGACAAAACGTTTACGTAGTGAAATCGCTTACCCCATCTTTAAAGGCTGGACTAGTGTGTGTCGCATGCATCTTGTGTTGTATGACAGTATATAACATGGACTTTATGTGTGGTTGCAGATTTATTCCAATTGGGATGTGGAGCACAATTCCTCTACAATTAACACATTCGCTGTTATCTGATTTATAAGACATGTGGTCATCTGCAGATCAAGTAAAAATGCTTGCGAGCACATATTGATTTGTCGAAGTGAAGGGATTCTGCATTTGAGTTTGAGTGAGCGAAGGACATAAGCATGAGGGAGGGAGCAGTGACGTTCATATTTACACCATCTTCATATTGGACAATTAAAGCAGGGAGTGTGGATGATGGCATCAAGAGTCAACCAGCCCTGTGTGGATTTGTGGCTCCGTCCCAACAGTATATTTGAGGCTGCAGTGCACAAATCACAGGCAGAGTTGCTGACTGTTAACCGGCCATGCCAGGATGCACAATTAATTCAAAGGCTGTGTCAGGGCATATGATCCTCTGCATCCAGACTGGAGGGCCTGATTCACCATACACTCCTGTTAATGGCTGCATATGTCAGTGGGGATTTGTGGCGCTGGCAGCAATGAGGGCTCTCTCAGTAATATATTGGAGGCAAAGGGTCATTGGTTTTTGTCCCCCCCCCCTCTCTTTTTGCAGAGCAAATGTTTCCAGGCAGATCTCTTTTTAGCTGAGCTCTCAGTTTGGTTTGTACCCACTGTTATTTGACTTCTTCAAAACTTGACTTAAAAGAACTGCAACGCTATCCATACATCTTTCAAAATAAAGTTAGTGTGCTGGGACAACCCTTTTCACCATTTTAAACCTTCATATATTTATGGGATGATAATTTACATATATAATTTAAAAATATATGAAAATAATGACTCAATATTGTCCATATACTCTCTTTTTAAGAGATACAAAAAATTGGAACTTGAATTATACCATAGGTCATTTTTAAATTGCATATTGAATTTGTTTAAACTTTCTGTTTTCTGGACTGTCATTCTCCTAATTTACACACCAATTGCTTTTTACAGTATACAGTCACTCATCTGTATCCTATGCTTGCTTTCCTTTATGGGTTGTGGGAGGTGCTGGAGCCAATCCCAACTGACATGAAGCATGAAGCGGGTTATCACAGCGATATGGAGACAAACTCCCCCACACACATAAATTCACACTTATAGTCAACTAAGAGTCTCCAATTGACCTAACCCCCCCTATCTGCATGTGTGTGGACTAGGGGAGGAAGCTGGAGTACCTGGTGAAAACTCACAAAATAAGGGAGAACATGCAAACTCCACACAGAAAGGCCAGGATTCAAACCAACAACCCTTATAGTGTGAGGTGACAGTGGCCACATCAAATCTATTTTTCTTTGGTAATCCCTGTGAGGAAAATCCTACTCCTTAAGATGCTGGTTCACACTGCAGTGCATTCAGAGCTGATTCTGTACATCTTGCAATTGTTCTGACCGGTTTTGAGTTCAACACTTTCCAGCTGGTAAGTGGAATTGAACTGATAAGTGGTGGGCCAATCAATTCACCACCTCCCACGCTGTCATTAACAATGTCACAAGAACCATCAAACATGCCCCGGTGTCTGTGGTCCACCACGCAGACCTAAATGAAGTCCTAGCCTTGATACACACCTTTATTGATCTCTCAGGTACCAAAGCAGCTGTTATTACAGCAAACTAAAAATTCTATTAAATTCACTCTGCAAACCAGCTAAAGCACTTAAATAAGACGTGTCCCTTAAATCTACTATGCTGTCTTTTTTTGTGTTATTTGTTATTTGTTATTTTTAGTGGAGACAGCAGTGTGTGGGTGTGCAACATCAGAGCTGCTACACAACCTTTGCTTCGTCCCTTCATTTACTTCTTTTTCGAACATGAACAGTTTATTTCTGCAGTTTCTCACACTGCAATGATTTTCAAGAGATGTGCCATCTGCCAAGTTTCCTTCCAGTGTGTGTGTGTGTGTGTTTGTGTGTGTGTGTGTGTGTGTGTGTGTGTGCGTACTTGTGCTAATATCTTTGTGAGGACCATTTTGAGCCTATATACCTTATGGAGAGAGGACATTTTGAGAGAGTGAGGATATTTTGGCTGTTCCTCACTTTTTCAATGAGCTGTTTTAGGGTTAAGACTTGCTTTTAGGGTTAGAGTGTAGTCGTAGATGTTGAATGGACAATATATTTTACCTCTATTCTACTCAAACTGCAGAACAGTACACATCACATTCACCCATTCTCACACGCAATTAATCTGTGTGGCGCTTTTTCTATCACAGACCATTCATACAGCCGTCAGGGGTAATTTGGGGCTCAAAATGGGAGAGCCGTCTATCAAACCATGACATTCTGGTTAGTGGATGACCCACTCTACCCCCTGTGTCAGTGCTGCCCCATCATGTGTAGTTGTAGTGGTTAAGGTTAGGGTAAGGGACTTGGGAATGCATTAAGCCAAAGAGTGTCCTCACTAAGACAGTAGTAGAAGACAATGTGTGTGTGTGTGTGTGTGTGTGTGTGTGTGTGTGTGTGTGTGTGTGTGTGTGGTCTGTATTCATATAGAGTTTTTGTAGATGACCACTCAAAGCAGTTTATAGTACAGTTCTGTCATTCATCCATTCACACACACATTCATAGATGGGCTGCACTTTCTCTATCACACATCACCCACACACTGCCGGCACAGCTGTCAGGGGTAATTTGGGGATCAGTATCTTGCCCAAGGACACGTCAGCACATGGAATGGATTGAACCGCCAACCTTCTGGTTAATGGATGACCCACAGTGCGTGTGAAATATAAACATTTCCTTACTTTCTTGATGCCAGAATAAATCACACAGATGCAATTCATACCTCTGCCTAAGTTCTCTCACACAAACACTTACACATGAACACACAGACCTTGTACGAAGAGGTCTGCTGTTTTCCTGTCGATGCCCTGAAGGTCACAGGTCACTTGTCCCTGGTTGTACCTCTCTGTGCTATTCAGGACAAACACCCAGCTGTCTCCCTTGGAGCCGGAGACTGGCTCAGCTGTCACATTAGATATGGTGGACGGCAGGACACCGTGCACCTTCGAGATGGTGAGCGCCGCTTTGCCGTTCAGCAGCCACAACATAACGGTCCACCGGGGGTTGTAGGTGCTGCAGGTAAACCGAGCTTCCTGCCCTCGCAGGACAGTCCGTGTTTCAGGTGACAGCTTCAACTGAGCTCCAGCTGCTGAAGGTCCAAACATAAACAGAAATAAACCTGGGTAACTTTAATTACATCACTTTGATGCTGAGTCTGCGAACAGATCACATCACCAGAATACCACTTATGAACAGAGCAGAAGAACCTTCAAAGGAACAGTGTGACATTTAAAGAAATTAGTTTATTTGCTTTCTTGCTGAGAATAAGATGAGACCACCTTATATTACCCTGCCTGGGGAAATACTGGCTCAGCTTCCTTTGAATCAAAGCTTAAACTTTACTTTTACCTAATTCTAGTTTTTTATTATTGCAATGGGTGGTCATAACTTGAATTTCTCTCACAGTGTTTTTATTCTTTTTTCTTTTAAGACTGTTTATTAATGTTATTTTTACCTTTGTTTTTTTCAAATTTATGAAGCACTTTGTAATTTAATTTTGAAAAGCACTATATAGATATTATTATTATTACATCTGTTTGGTAAAAAATGAAGCTACAGCTAGCTGCCAGTTAGCTTAGCAAAACGTCTGGCAAAAGCTAATTAACGTGTTACATTTTGTCAAATTCAAACATAACAAAAGTTGAAAAACAAAAGGTTGTGGTGCTATGGGAGGTTATGTAAATAACTATGAGGTTGCCTAGCAACAATATATTGTATAACTTCGTATTTCACTGAATGTGAAACATGAATAGCATTAAACCAATCTCAATTATGAGTTTGGGTATGCAAACAACACTATGTTGTAATTCCGTGACTAATCAGATTATGCACTGCAAATGAACTCCTTTTGAATACTAAATACATAAAAACCACTGTACTGATTTCCACAAATTTTTTGGAGACTTTTGAGTTGGACCTTGGTGGAGGTATGAGCTTTCTGAGTTCCATTCTAGTTTTTATTATTTTGGAGGAGACTTTGCCTGCAAGGTGAAGGAAAAGCATAAATATGGAGGAGACTCAGTGACCAGTAAGTCGACAGATTCACTCAGTTTGTTCAGACGCCCGGAAAAACTGAAGAATTCAGTGATGTTGTTTTATTCATCGCTTTATGAGCCAAATGAGGGTGAAAAATTCAGAGGAGGATGTTGGCTCTTTGTCTGATGTAGAAATCAGAGTCTTGCCAGAGGATCAAGTGTGTGTCACTTATAGAGAACCTTATCAGCACAATCAAGACCTGGAGAGCAAGTGAAAGTAAGAGTGCAGAGAGAAATTAAATAGATCTGAAAGGGATGAAGAGACAAATGACAGAGAATGATGAAACCACTCCAGACCCATCTGTTTCTTAAAGCTGCTGTCAAGACGAAGATGGCTGATTGGCTGCGTGGAATGAATGAGGGTAAACAAGTTTTCAGGTTTCAAGTTTATTAGTCAAATGTAAGTTAACAGTAAAAAGAAAGGTGTGTGACGAGAAGGACAGGTCAGCTCAGCAATAATGATAGCAATGTCATAGAGAATAAAAAGTAAGATAGAGAAAGAAGAAATTGAAAAAAGGACATTTAAAGCAAGAGCTGAATATGGAATTAAGAGTATACTGTGTATACTATATAAATGTATGTTTATACAGTTATTGCACATTTTCCAGAGGCGAACCAGGATTTATGAGAAAATACTGACAAAAAGATAGAAAAACATGTGTGGCTGTCACTGCAGGGTTTTTACAGTAACCTACAGACATCTATAAAGATATAATGGTCACATGATGGGGGCTAAAATAATCGACATGGAAACATTCATAACCAAGTATCCACTTACACACACAGAGCCACACATCCTCAATTACAATCGTGCAAGTCTGTGTGGCTTTCTGTTGCAGAAAAATGAAGGAGATGTGGAATTAACATTAATGGCGAACTGTGAAATATGACATAACATGTTTATGCCACAGCAGTGCAGGGTGATGTATCATTTGTTTGTGGGGCGAGATAACTGTGTTACCTTCTACAGCTAGCGGTGCAGACTCATAAATGATGCATATGTTTAGGAAATTAGGTCTGAGAAATATGTAGGCCAGCCTATACAGCTATTTCTTTTCCTTGCAATCAGAGAAAAGTGACTAATGAGCAGCATTTGTGCAGGGTGCTTTTGGGACCATTAACCAGTGACTGGCAACAGACTGGCAACATCATACTATTAACTAAATAGGCGGCCATTTTGGAGAAAATGAATTGTTTAGTCCAGATTGATTGTCTGTGGGTTTAATCTGAAGGGTTCCACCATTAAACACACCACAGCACTGAATCAAGCTGTTAATACACACATATTACAGTCCTCTGTGATACATCACCAACCAAGGAACCTGCTGTATTCATCACCTTGGATCCAGCACGAGAGTAGCAGCACCAACAGATGAACCACCATCATTCAACGCTGGAAGGCCCTGAAATGAGAGTTGTTAAATTATTACCTCTGTGAATGAGGTAATGTTTTCATTGGCATTTGTTTGTTGGTTTGCAAGATTACTCAGAAGCTACCTAACCGATTTCCATTAAATTGTGTGAAGGGGTGGAGTGAAGGGCCCACTAAATTTTGGAGTGGATCTGGATAAACAGGCTGATATTTTTTTTCTTTCTTTAACATGACAAGATACGATGTCCGCCTTGTTGGAGGTATGTGCTCGCTGCATGACTTTCCACATCCAAGAACCATAGTTGATTATAATCTCAGGTTTTTAGCCCTGTTAGTCACATGGATCCATGGATGACGGTGTTAGTCCTTTGGCTCACTCCAGACTTAAAAATCTTATTAACCATCAGACACACTGCCAATAAATGTGGTGCAGGTGCCAACGTTGCCATTAGGATATGCCTTCATGAATTTGATAATCCCCTTAGCTGCTCTCATTCAAAGTTTTCGCTTAAGCTGTGAGATATCTCAACATGTAGAGGAGGGACTGGCTCAAAAGTGTATTCAGGTATTAATGTTTCTCAATGATAAATATGATTGTCAGTCAATGCTTTGCTTTATCCTGTGGAACCAGAATCATGATTATGTTTGTGGTTTTAATTCAAATGTCTCAACAACTACTAGATGGTTTTGAAGTGATTTTATTGATGTCCCTTTGTCATGTTTTCATTGAGCACAATCAAAGGTCAAAAGGTTAATTTTCAAACATCTTAGTTCATGAAATTCATTTATATTTAGTGACTGACATCAGCGTCAGTTCAGTCACTGCTGATACGGCCGCACATGCATCTTCTGTTTGTTTGCACATGTTTAACAACTTTCTTATCCTTTACATATATTGGTATTAACATTACGTTTTTCAAAAGAGATCCAAAGAAAATACTTATAGGTCAAGTAATGGATCCTATTCGTGAAATTTAAAATAATCTTGGTAATTGTGATCTTAATTCGTGCATTCGTGCCTTTTAAAACACAACCAAATTCAGGTTTTACCTAAAGTTACGTACATCAAAACAAGAGATGAAGAGACAAAGCAATTTACAGCAAATATTGCATAAACTTCAACAATGTTAAACATCATCTGTTGTATATTTCTTGACACAAACAGGACTGTTCAAGCACCAGCACTCTTAATTTTGTTGTATTAAGTACAATGCAATTACAATAAAAGCTTTCTATTCTATTCTATGGAATCCATATTGTGTACTCTCTGATCACTACCACACATAGAGGATATTTTTATATTGACAAAGTGGAAGGAAGTCAAAACAGTAGGAATATGATGACATTTTCTGGATCTCGAGGGAACCCTAGCATTACTTTATACAAGCTGGAGCTTTTCAGTGGATATCTGGGGCAGACAATGTAATTTAGGTAATTTAAGAATTACAATGTTCCCTGCAGCTGTAAACAAAGGGCTTTAGTTTCCTATAATGAAAGAAAAGATGGAATTTTAATAATAAAACTCCTGAGCTTTCTTTGTTTTATCATAAAGAGAAGAAAAGTTTTTTAGTTCAAAAACTAAACATTAACCTTGTATTTTCTGTCATTTATAAAATGAAAACACTAAGGTAACCAGTAACCAGATTGAGATGTTCGATCCTCTATAAAAAGCAACATCTCTTACATACAACTGAAGCTTGTCTTACGTTTAAAATGAAAAACATTCGATTTATCTGTGTGTGTTCGACTCACCTCAGTCCAATGTGTGTGTGGATGAGCAACTAGTGTCACACACAGTAGATACATGTCAACAATGCTGCTTCTTCCTCATGTCTGGTCCTCAGCCATGTCAACCCAAAAACTGTCCTGTTAAATATTAGCAGTCAGAGCAGGGGACTTTGTCCTCTGTAGATGTAAAAGTACACAGAGTGACTCACACTGCAAACAATGCCCCCTGTAAGTCCCCCTACGTCCCAGGGGCCCTGCGACCAGGCCCCCACCCTCTTCACAAGTGAGGATTTGACATCAACACATATCGAGTCTATAAAAGTAAAAATACATCAAAAATTCTGTTCAGTCCTGATTTTCCTTGATATCTATTGATCTGTTTGTTATTTGAGTTTCAGTTTTTGAACACTTGAGTTTGTTTGCCAGAGTATTTCTTCGACCAGTGCTTTTTAACTCGCTAAACTTTCTGTTTGTCTAATTTCAAACAAAGAACTTTGCTTCTTATTTTTACTTACAGTGGAGTTCTGCATAGTTGATAGGCTATTGTAACTATATTTAGCATATAAACAATGCTTAGATGGTGCAGTGAGATAACTAGAGTACATGATTGGCCATTTCTTTGCCTGTCATCTAATAATAATCACACATTTTCACTTTACGCCTCCAGAATCTCTAGGGACAAGGCAGTTGTTTTCCTGTTGACCTCCACACTGCTCAGGCAGCACAATGGACCATTGATTCATATATGTCGACGAAAAGAGTTCAAAATAAAACCAAATAGAACCACGTTTTTTTTAACCAGTCTATTTTATTGCATTTTCAAAGTCTTAGTCACATATTTCACTCTTCATTCAACAAAGTGCATTGATTAGACCGGAGTATTGGCAGCAGTAATTTCAATGGTGCTGGAGTAGATTGCAGTCCTGCAGTATGTGCGTATTTTCTTCCTCATGTTGCCACAAGAAGTCTTAGTTTGCATTCATACATTCAGTTGATGGAAGAAGACACAGAAATGAGGGTACAGAAGTGAGCTGTGAACCTTTGAATCTGAATGCCAGACGAAGCTATAGCTAAGGATTGCCAAGGTAATATTTTATTTTGAAAAGGTCACTGCCTCTTTTTGCTAGAAAACTAGAATCTCTAAAAGTAAAAGATGAGACACGTTTGAATTTAATAAAATAACTGTTGGTGCATTTTACAAAAGCTACTCATTAAAAACAAACGCTGCACATTTTCATTACAGTATGACTCTACACGCAAAATATAAAAATTAAGTCATCATTGCAGTCAAAAGGGGACGGGGTGGGGTGGCAAATGTGGGCTATGGGACGTCTCAGTTTGGACGGCGTTTCCAGTGGGGCCTTGGAGAGGGTTGGCAGGGGCTGTCTGAGGATGTTGAGCGTTAGGGGTCGGGGAGAGACGGAACAGGAGACTCCTCCGGGCTGAAACATAAGAAGAAAACAAAAGAGGTCACACTCGTTCCAGTTGTCTGTGGCGGCTGAAGAAGCCACCATCACTGTGGTGTGTGCCACCCAGCATGCCCGGTCCTCCGCAGGCACATGTGAAGCCCACTTAGCAATTTCCTCTAACATGGCGTGACAGGGGCTTGCAGGGGTTGGATGACGGGAGGCAGAGCGGCATTGCCTTTCCTTTCAAAGCCTGCTCTGCAGCTCTCTTCCTGCAGTGGGTCACAGATGCCCGACGTGCATAGAGAGGAACTAAAAGACAAGCTTTGAAGATTAGGATTATTATCATCATCATCACTGCCTGGGAGGGACAAAAATAGAATATGTGTGACGTTTTTCTTAAAGCTTCAAACGATCCTCAGGCAGATGGAGACGGTGGAGGCAGTCCCTTGTAAACAGGCTGCTGCATTAATTGGTTTCCTCTGACTGAACACCTTAAAGTGTAAGTCAACAGAAAACAACAAGACAACCAAGGTGAAGCAAGGACGGCATCAGCTTTAGAATATTTCATTTGTTATTAATTTGATAGGGACCGTGCTCATTAATCAATAGGCAACACACCAGAGTTAGTTGTTAAAGCTTATTTCCCTGTAGCCAGTATTTACATACAATAAAATGATCCACCGCATATAATGACAAATATCTATGGATGGTATGTGCATCATGCAAACCATTCAAACTAATCCATGATAAAAACACTACAGCCAATAATAATAAAAAGAAAGATAACCCATAATTTAATAGTATACTCCAGTAAAGACAAGCGAATAACCCATGATGAAGGCACATTATAAAAGTCAAACAATACAATATGAAATTCTATGTAAAGGCAGATTATACATTATACAGTCGGCAGAGTATATAGTGTAGATAAAGCAGACAGGTTGAGTAATTGTTGTGGTTGTTATAGTGGCCTTTAATACCAGGGTCAAATGCACAAAAGCATAAAACAATTTCACAACACAGCTTTATGTTTTTAATGAATCTGGTGACATAAATACCTAATATTAAAAGCAAACACCAAGTTCACATAATGTTGCACTGCCCTCCAGTGGTGAAGCATTAAAACATGACAGTCGAGAAAGAAGGAGAAGAGTATTCACCTGGGCAGCAGTAAATCACCTTCATCCACGTCACCTTGTCTCAACTACTCCACCTCTTCCTCCTGTTTGAAGACATAATGATTATAAATGTTTTATACAAGGAAAGCAATAAAAGATGACAGAAGCATAATGTATTAAAATCTCTTTTTAATCTGTTTTTAACTGAGTTTTAAGTTTGCATAATCCCTGTGAGGATTGGGGTAGTGTGTTTGCATCCATTCAAGGGTTTTAATGGATTTAGGATAAAAGATTACAGTTGAATCTGCTTGGATTGTTGCAGAGGTAGAAGCAGCAATGAGGGGAAGGAGATTTCTTCTCTCCCCAAACAACCTTGATTGCCATCTCCACTGAGATTGTTAAATCAAATAAAACCAAACATTACTGGGGCTGAAGCTGCACTATTTTCTACTAATGTGTATTTGTGTCCCACAAAAACCCATCCTCTGAGTTAGAGTGAAATAATACTTGTTGCAGGCAGGTTAAGCACAGATATAGATTTGAAAAAGTAGATTGTACATTCTCTGTTGCACTACCTGTGTTTCTTCCACGTCTCCTTCTTCTTCCTTTGACACATACAAGAGAAAAAGAAAGAAGGCTGTCATGTAATGTCATGGTCCAGGTTGTAGGAAGGTGAGAGGACTTCACGTGGTTGTAGTGATAGGTAAGTTAAAAATGGAGAGAAACTAAGGAAACTCTGTAGAACCTGAGATGACCCACGTCAGATAAAAGTGATTAAGTGCTTAAGATGGTGCAGCATTGAAGAGGTTTTAATTATGTTTCAATAAACTACAAGTCATTATACGTTGTATTTAAGTGTAAACACTCCAGCTACACAGGCTGTTCCTTATTAGTTCAGTTTGATGAAGTTTGAAATAAACAACATGCTCACAGAGGGACAAAGGGAGTTGACTTCATTCACTATAATTAGATTTTATAATCACTTGATTCCATGCAGTCGTACAATTACAGGTAGTTGGAACCTGAGTGTATATAAAGATGGACAACATGATGGCTTCCTAAAAGTGAAGCCACAACATCTGAATTCCCCCTGGTGGCTGGCTGCAGTATGAGTCATAAATCCTGAATTTATATGAAATGGGATGTTTAAAATAATAAGTTATAAGTAAATTTATGTATGTTGGTTATTCATATTTTCAAACGCTAAAGTAATCATAGATTATACTGTAGCCTATATAAAGATGGACAAATTGACTATAACCAGAAGTGAAGCCAAACTGTCTCAATCGCCACCTGGTGGTAGGTCATAAATCCTATCTCCTCCATATTAGTGGACCAAACCAAAATCAAATATTTATAAGTTATAATATAGGTTTTCTCAAATTCAGTTATCACACTGATCTCGCTACCATGGCTCCACACCACCACCACTACCGACTCTGGCTCAGAATGCGCGAAATAGCAGTGTTGAGATATTCTGGCTTCGTTTCTGGATAGTGGGAGGAAGTGGAGACACATCATCCATCATAGTATTGCACAGTAACAAGAACTGCTCCCTCTCCTCCATCTTCTTTGGAACTTGTCACATCCACTTTGTTTGTACTCTTGGCAAAGAGGAACAAAAGCCACAACTTCTTTAAAAAAAGGGAAAAAAAAGAGGACTCATCCCCCTGTCAAGTTAGTGCATCCCCCTGTACTTGTCATCAAGCTCATGTGGAGATAGGCAGAGACGAACAACACAACAAAACTTTGCACCTGTTCTTGCTGCTTCAAAACAAAAAAAGTAAAACTGTGTTGACAGACTCAGAGAAAATGTCTATGTGAATATTTCAAAACACCCACTGCAGCAAACTAACAGCAAACACTGTGTGGTGTCAGCTCTACATAAAATCCAGAGTTGTGTCACCTTGCCCCATTGTGCACCGGACCACATGATGCAGGACTGCGGTGAAGTTAGCATTACCTGTAAATTCAGCCTTTGTATGCAATCAGATCATGCATGAAAAATCCCAAACTAAATATGATTCACATCGTGCACAACATGGGTAGAGTGAAATTCAATTATACCTCTTGTACTTCAGCCTCTTCTTCTTCCTGTAGGAGATTAAATCAGGTGGTGTTTAGTCATTCAAATCCAGAGAATATCTATCCTATGGTAGAGAAGGGTATTTCTGTTACCTCACTTAATCCGCCTAAGTTTAAATAAAATATTGTCACAGTCACCATGCAGGCATCTCTATGGAGGAAAAAAAATACCAGTCCATGCAGCACACAGAGATACAGAAAGAAGAGAGAGGATAGTGAAACATAATAAATACAGGACATCACAATACCACTACCTCACTGCCTCACTCTTCTTACCCCTGCAAGAAAGGTTGGACGACAAACGACAAAATAGATGGAGAGTTGGAAAGGAAAGAGGGCAAAGCAAAGCGAAGCAAAGATGCTATAAGAACACGCAGAGGCTGGAATGTCTATGAGAGGCAGAGTCCTTTCAACAAGATGCTGAATACAGGCATTTTAAATAAGATTTGTTTTTACTAGATTAACTGAGGTTGATCTGGTTAGTTGGGATCACTAAGTTAACCTGGCGAAACCAGAGCAAAGCAACCCAATGTAACTTTTAGTGAGCAACAGCGCCCTCTGCAGTCACAGGTGGTGATAGAATTCTTCATCTGAGTGATGAAGTAGTTTTCATGTAGAGAAAAAACTAAGCAAGCTGAACTGAAAAACAACAGAACAATGGATATTCCTTATAATGGTCCAACTTCCTGAACCTGACGAGCTGCTGCTGTAACAAATAGACCAAACCTAAGCTGCACCATTGTTCTTGTTCTGTCACTGAATCATCAAACTAATTTTAAAGCTTCTATTTTAAATTTAAGAAAGGGCTGGAAAGTCCCTGAAATCAGTCTTAATTCAAATACTTGATACCCCGTCATCAGAGCTCCGTATGCTGTGTGAACAACAATGTGCAAGCAAGTGCATAGATCTGGTTTCAGAAGTGGACAGAGGCACAATGAAGTCTGTGGTCTCCCTTAGTACGCCCTGACAGGCAAAACCCAGGGCAACAAACTTAGAGCTGATAATAAAGCTCATTGTCTGCTGGTGCACTGTAATAACTGAAGGCCGCCTCAATTCTACATCTGGATTATGATGGACAGAGTGAAGATTCTTTCAATCAATTCGCAATTTACTATAAGATTTAAAAAGAGAGAGGGATGTTGTATCAACCCCGTCCACAGAGAAAGTGACATACCTGTAGGTGCGTGCACGTTAACATACATTTTGACTCATGTGAATGTATAAATAGATCTGGTATACAGACATAAAGTATCCCTAATAGAGGGCAATGTCCAAATGATGCAATGTAAATAAGGGACTGAACAGTATTAGGACAATTGCTATTAATTATTTTTTAATACCACCAATTTCCCGATGACAATCACTGAAGGTCATAGTTTAATCATCACTGCATATACAAGTGCATAGAATGAGAACACACTCTTAGAGGTTACAAGAAAAACCTCTTGGTACGGCCAACAGTGTTTGTTGTGACTCTTAGCTTTGAGTACCGTGCTGCTTATCTAGATAAGATTGGTCCCTTTTGGCCCGACAGTATAGGAAAGTCTGAAATTACTTTTTCTGGAATGTCCTCAGTGCAACATACAAGGAAGAATCGGGGTCACATGAAGGGTAAGAAATTCTGAGAATTCAAGAATAAAGTCATGATGTCATTTTCTTGTAGTTGGGTATTCATTTCTCAAATAACTAAATACTTAATATTCAGGACTTTGAAGAGATGGCACAGGGAATCGAGTCTCTTCTGAAGAAATTTTAACACAGACTTTATGGAAATTTCCTCTTTTGTGGAGGAGGAAGAGTTTGGTCGTGGTCAGCTGCAGGGCTACCATTAGTTACATTTAAGTGCTATTCAAAGGAGCTTCATAGTGTGTCTCATTGAATTTAAATATAATTACTTTCTTCTTGATTATGACTTTCTTCTCAAAATGTCAGAATTGTTTCTTCAATATAATTCAGAATGAAGCTGAATTGCTTACTGGGAGGTGGGAAGGGATGGGTGATTGAAAAAAGACAACACAAACTGAAGAAGGCTAGAGGCAGGTACAAAAACATTAATCTACCTCAAGCTGTCGCAGCTCTTCTTCCTCCTATAAGGAATAACAGATAGCAGGTCAGCAGGCTGTGTGGGGAGCAAAAGAGCACCACAGGCATGCACTACAGAAAACAGATTTCAAATGGAAACTACGGGGATGGTTGAGGTTGTCAGGAAACAGCAACAGGACTGGGAAGAAATGAGGAACATGGATGTTAGCAGAAAGAGGGGTCAACAACATGGAATAGAGGGATGGAAAGAGGAGACATAGAACATGTCAGCAAATCAAAGAGTAAATACACAGTTGAGTGGAAACAGCAGACCAAGACTCAGCCCCCCCCCCCTGACTAAACCACAGCAGCCTTCCCTGATTTGTGCACCATCAAACCCACACTGCTGATGACTATATGGAGGAACTGTAGAAAGAGACGATCAGCGACGCACAGTTACCTCTGACTGCAAATCCTCTTCCTCCTGGAGGGAGCAAACCAAGAGATGGACAAAAAGGGCAAAGAAGGGGGTCAAACGCTATATGGTGCGCTCATGAGGAACATGGTGTGAGATCAGCAGCAGCAGGAAACTGTCATGAATTGAAGTGAAGTGATTTAAATGGACTGGAAGACTGATGGAGGAAACATGTTGATTCTTAATTAGAGCTGCCTGAAGTGGCTGATGGAAATAGACATGTGTAGCAAATCATTGTTTGAGCTACTTCAATTAAAATGGCTCGATCACAATGTGAACTTCATAGGATCAACTGTACGACATATTATGGCCATATTGTAAAGTCATTATACTGCGAGAATAAAGCCATAATTAAATGAGAAAAAAGTAATAATATTTAGAGAAAAGTAGAAATTTTTATACAGCGGTTGTATACCTCCCCCAGGCTGTTGCATTTGTTTTAATTTTTATAATATTTGCACCACAAAAGTTGTTTTCTGTTCAAATTAGCAAAAAAAGAGGTAAAATACTGGAAAAAAGATGCAAGTTTTAGATTATACAAAACTACAAAAGAAATAGTAGGGGATATGAAGCTTGGAAAAAACTAAGCATAATGAGTATTACTTTGCCAAACTAGACTTATGTTAGTATTAAATAAAAAAAGGTGTGGAAGTGGGTAAAAATATAGATTACAAAGAAAATCACATTGACAGGAAAAATAGAGTCATGCATATAAACAAATTTCTGCCCAATGTTGTGAGTGTTGCAACTGTGATGAAAAACGTTTCGGTATCCACTAGAATTATTGTAGTGGATTGAATTGACGGTTATTACAAACAAGAGCAGCTTGTGTTAGTAATAATTACTAGTAAAACATTTTCAGATCAGGGTTTTTGGCATGCTAACATGGCTGAGCTCTGGTGACGATTGGTCAGAGCATTCACTCTAAACCAGCAACTACTACTAAGAAAGGAAAGAGTTGGTTAATGAACATCCTCTTCGCATTCCACATATGTAACTGATTACTGATTACTAAGACCTTTTCAATTTGGCAACAAGAACACACAGGGTCCCTTCTTACCCTGTCATCATCAGCTTCGTCCTGTTTAAGAAAAGACCAGAAAACGACTGAAACACAGCCTCTTTAAGCTTTATACTCAATTCAGTGTGTAGAACATAGACTTAAGATGAACTCACCTGTTCTTCTTCCTCTGCATGAGTCTGATGAAGAGATCAAGAGAGGACAGCATTAGAGACGTCATACTGCACAGACGTCCACAGAGAATACTCCTAACAAACAGTATACCATTACTGTATATAAAGATGGACGACATGACGACATTCCCCAAAAGGGAAGGCAAAGCGTCTTGATCTGGCTGCAGTAGGTTATAAACCCTGCCTCCTCCATGTTAGTGGGTGGAACATGAAGCAAACACAAAAGTCGAGGTACACAAGTCAAGTGTTATTTTTTTTTGCAGGTTTGGCTTTAAATAGTTACAGCTATGAAACACTGGGTGATATGTCATGGATGGCAGATGAGATCGATTGGTATGCGATGGTTACTGTCGTTATAGGTTGTTCTTATCACACTAATGTGTTTTTTTGGCACCTTTAGATGTATTAGTTATTTAATGCTACTACTGTGCAGACCCTGGCTCCGAGTGACGCCATCTACTCAAGATGGCAGCATTCATATCTGGGACATGTTGGCTTCATGGATGGATGGTGGGAGGAAGTGGAAATGCGTCATCCATTTTATACAGTCTATGGTTGGACCCTATTGACACAGCCATGAACAAGACAGCTAACAGAGAATGTGTATGCAGTGCAATTGGGGATCAATCATCAAGATGAGTGGTAACAGACACATCAGTAAAATATAAAGGGAGGTGACAAATCAGGGTAGATGAAAAAACAAACAGAGACACATAAACACTTGCAGAAATGCAGTAATAAAGAAGTTAAATGTCCAGTGGTGCTAAAGGGACAAACAGGAAATGATGAAAAGGAATGTTGCACATGATGGGTTAGTAAATGACTGAATCCAGGGAGAGAGGAGGAGATGCAATACAAGGGAGACAATAACTTAAAATGGAGGCAAATCCTTGATATGGAGGAAGAAGACAACATTAAAAGGGAAGGTTTAGATGCTGAGGGGAGAGCAACAGAGCATTCCAGGTGAAGGAAAAAGACATTCAACACATTCAAGAAGTGGAGGGAGAGGCCGAGCGAAGGGAGGTTGGATTCTAGTCTAGAGGCAATTACTGTGACTTCTGTAACCTCATCTGTTTCTTCCACTGCCTCCTCGTCCTCCTCGTCTGCAGGGGCCTCATCTCCTGCTGTTTCCTCTTCCATGGCCTCATCATCTGCAGTCTCTCCTTCTGCTACCTCCCCCTCCTCCTCCTCCGCTGCCTGCTCCTCATCGTGTGCATCTCCGTTACGCTCCTTCACTGGAACCTCCTTATTGTAAGGTGAAAACAACAACTGGTGATCAAAATAAAAAAAACTTTTAATGTCATAGTTGTTCAGGCAGCTCGTCAGTCTGGGAGGTTCGAAAACTTTAAAATGTAGGTTTTAGTCAACTCTGGGAACAATGCGGAGGGAAGAGATGCAGCAGTTAAAGGTGGACACTGGAATGTCTATGATCAGGATGAATATCAATGTGACCATAGATGGGAGTCAGACATGGCCTTAAAGGAATACCCCAACATTTTGGCTATTATACTTATTCACTTTCTTAAGAGTTAGATTCAATGATCAATATAACTTTCAGCAGCAAACTAGATTTTCTCTGGAAGGAAAAGGCTGGAAACATAAGCTGCATTCAAACATGCACTGAAGTCTGGACATTTGCCTGAATTTTTCCAGAGGGTCTGTATGTAAGAATGCAAATGTCTGAGGCAATTGCTCTGGACATTACCTGTCCTGCTAGCCCATGAGTTAAATGTGCTGAAAATGTCTGAGTGAGTAAAAGTCCCAGCGAGAGAGTGGGCGTGTGTTTCTATCATGTGATGGATGCGAAACTGGAAGAATACAAATGTCTCAAGATAAAAAAAAGAGGTTTCATACAGAACAGATGGGAGAGCTTTTGATGATAAGCGGCTACGCCTATGTCCTACCTCCAGCATACTCTACTCATGCAGGCGTCACATGACATTTTGTTTTCTTAATCTGCACAAAAGATCTGTATTATTTAGAACCACACATGAAAGAGGCCCAAATCTGATTTGAAAAGTACGGATTCCATGTGATTTGTGTTGTTCACACTGTCATTAAACAGAAATTAGATCTGGAGGGGGAGTCTGATTCAGGCCACCTGGGCCGGTGTGAAAATAGTCTAATTAACAGTATTTAATAAATCAGCAGAGAAACAGAGGGGCAGCTGAACTCTGCTCAGAACAAAATGCAGCTAAATGAACTCAGTTTTCAGGTTCAGTTGTACAGAAGCATATAGCCTTTACTGCTTTGTTTTTTTGAATTAACTAGATCAGAATCCATACTTTCTGTCTGTACAATCCCAAAGTCTGATCCCTGAGCTGCCTGCACAAAGCCAACAGACTAATAACAATGCCTTCTATGTTAAAGACACAAGTATATCCCAATATCTTGAACTGCACTACACTGGCAGGTTATATTAGCTTCAAGTAGTAGGTTATTTAGCCAATTAGGCTAAATGAGAACTTCTATTGGCTACTTCATTAATTGAAAAAAACAAGTGGACGCAGTAATCTTCTGTACTGCTTAGCAGGACTCTTATGTTGTCATGGCAACAAAAAACAATACATCTATTAAATCTTCTTCTGCTACTTAAATCTTAAGGTAGGAAGTCAGTGACAATATTTTGCTGCGATGTCAATATCCTCCAATGCAATGAGTAAAATGTGTCAGTGGAATAATATCCTGCATATGGAATGTTTTTTCATGTCATTGACTTAGGTTGATAAAGAGTGGAATGTAGGAAGTGAATGATCTACCGTATGTTCCTAGGTATTTTTAGTATGAGTGTGTCTCATATGTTAACTGAGATGAAAGTGAAGACAGGAAGGATTTTCTTGAGGGAGGGAAAATGTTAGAAAGTGGTATCAAGTGTAAAAGATGCTTTTTAAACCATGATAACAAAACAAAAAATAAAATTTCACAAAGCAAACCAAACAAATCAAACTTTATAAATTACTAACATGAAGAAAGGAATGTAGGAACATGATGCTTCACTACTCTGTGGCACAACCCAGTGTTATGATGACAACTCCATATTCTGTTACTGTGAAATAAAAACTTTCAATCATGCAAAACACAAACAGATTAGTGAACACTGTGATGTCTGGGACAAGAGGAAAATAAAAGTCCGTTCAAGTCGACAGGTTTGGACAGAAATGAAACTGTTAAGTGACACTGGATGGAAAAGATAAAAGTGAGACACAGGTGAAAAGAAACACAACATGAGGGAAGAAACGATGGCATTACTATTGAGTCATCAAGGTCTCCATTCATTTCCTCAACATGGTTCCCGTTCTCCACAATGTGCGCCTTGTCAGCCTGCTCTGCTTCCTGTGTCAATGAAATGATTGAATGTAACACAAGTGTATGATACAAAATCAGTCCTGAGAAAGTTCTGTTTGGATCACCAGACAATATGCTCTTTACATTTTTGAGGTTACAGCCTCTCTGAATATTGTCAAACCAAAATGGTTTCCTTGAAATCAAAGTGTATTCTTTACATTTCAATGCATCTAATAGTGAAAAAAAAATCCTGATCGAGGAAAGATCATCAACCACTGGCATGGTTCTTGAATATGATTTTTGATGTGTTCAAAGAAGTAAAACCTTTTTTGAGTCGATTACACTCATGGCGTCACATGCTTTTGTCATCGATGTATTAATATTTCAATATACATTAATATTTCATATCCTGATAATGTAAACTATGGAATTTGGTTTTCGTATATGTATTTTGGACTTGTTTGTATTATTTTAAATGCTCATGCACCTGGGTTCTGAATTAATTATGTGCTTGTTAACATATAAATGCATGACAAAATAATAAAAATGTTATCATTTATGCGGGTATAGGTGCTAACTTAAAACCCTTTTGCAGGGCTTTTAATAGCCTGTTGATTAGCATGTTTATTTTAAATTTCAAGAGGTTAAAATCCTACAGGAATATCTTAACTGACAAAATCATCAACTTACAATGTACCATAATGTCACACAATATCAATAACAGCTATACTTCAGAATATGAAGTTGAACACGAAGGCACTGTCCCACCACAGCAGATTTACAGCCCAGTATATAGGGGTAAGTAAAATTTGGTTATTTTGTTTACATTATTTTCACACAGTGGAAAAAAGAAAATAGTTCCAACCTTTGACCCAGGGGGAGGGGGCAGCCCCAGGAAGGCGTATACAGAGTTGTCCTCCTTAGCATCGAAGAAGGTGTCATAGTCCTGTTTGAAAATATGAGACAAATGTTCTATTTCTACTCACTCGTCACGTGCAGTCAGTGGAGCAGGTCACTACATTGTGATTATTTATACAGTAAATTCTATGTGTTTTAACCATAGACTGTATATCAAGATGGACGACAGGATTTCTCCCAGAAAGTGAAGCCAAAGCATCTCAATCATCACCTTCATAAATCCCTTCCACCTCCATGTTAGTGGATGGGACATGGACCAAAATAAAAAGTCAAAATGTACATCAAAAGGACTTACAATGGCCAAACCCTTGATTTCATGAGATTACCTTCCCAGTTGTAAATGGTTTGGTCAAAAAAATGTGACACCAGTCTTATGGACAGACTCACCCCACAGTAGCTCTCTTCGTTGAAGATCTGAGGAGGCAGGGGGATGCCGTTGGCCGGCTTCTTCTCCTCTGGGACGTTCTGCCTCATCCACATGCGGTTCTCCTCGTTGCAGGCGATGTCCAGCGGATCATACTCCACTTTAAGAGCCTCCAGGAAGCCGACAACATCTTGCTGCTTCTTTTTGATCTGGTAATAAAAAATAACATGATCTTAAATATCAACACTGATTGTAGGCTGTCATTTTGCAGCTGCACTCATCTTTTTATCCGGGTTAAGTGTGCAACAAACACGAGGACATGACACACAGAGGGTTCAAATAAGGAACTTGACACCCCACACCCCCTTGGCCTCCTGTCCTTACAAATAAACATACAAACCAGGCCTGTAATAAATCGCAGATCACCAGAAAATGAATCCCCAGCTATTTTGATGATTAACTAATGGTTTAAGTGATATATCTGCTGGTTTGACCACAAAGTGTACTCATTTTCTTACAGTAAATTTAATATCTTTGTGTTTTGGGCTGTTGGTTTGACACAGCATGTAATGTAATTTAAACTCTAGGGAACTGAGGGTGTATTTTTCACTTAGTTCTGACAAAATATAGCCTTAAGTTTCACTTATAATCTACTTTTTAAAAACAATTGTCTTCTGCTCTTCTAAAATTAGTATGGGGAGCTTGCATTGTGCCAACACAGACTCAGTAAGGCTCTATACACATGCAAATCCAAGGAGAAACAACCAGGTCTCTCTGCTGTGACTGAGACAACAGATCTATATCCAAGTGGGCCACCATGCCACCACCCCCCAGTTCAAAGTGCTTATTTAGCTCTGCCAAAAGTAGATCTAGTGGATGAATGCACCCTCCCTGCAGTGGTTACAACCAAACTGTTACTTCAAGCTAAATCTGATCATCACATGTAATAAGACATTGGTGTTTTTGGAGGGTAAAAGCTCCACTGATGAGGTTTAAAAACGTCTACATATCGGGGTCCGAGACACAAAATGAGTTTGAGACCCCCTGTTCGAGAAAGATCTGCATGTGAATGAGCTCGAGCTTATTACAATGAGGAGCGCTAAATCAAGACTAAAGCACAAATAGGCGCAGACAAAGCCAATGGAATTTGAATAATCAAAGGCGGGTGACGTTAATTCGCTGTAGAGTCAGTGTGAAATAGTGTTGCCGTTTTGCGGAAAGTTTGCGTCAACGAGAATTCGTGCGCACAGGGTGAAAACTTACCGCAGTGGATCCCGATGAAGAGGCGAGGAAAACTTTGATCACCATTATTTGACTTTATAAAGTGGAGAGTGTGCAACAAGTAGACTCTTAAAGGAGCAGGCAGCCTCCTCTATTATTAGAGCTCAGTCAGGACCGAGACATAGCACTGAGATATCACACACACACACACACACACACACACACACACACACACACACACACACACACACACACACACACAGAGTCGAGGCTATATTTGTCTCCATCAGTGCAGGATTGGTGGGATCTGGCCCCTAGGGGCGCAGCACCACACTGACTGATTGGCAACTTCAGCTGTCTGTCGGCACAGGGGCACAGTGGAGTGGCTCTCCTGCGTCCTGCTGAGTTCATATATGGACAGAAATAGCACTGACCAGCACTGTAGGCTGTAAGACTCAGGCTCCCAAACGCAGGCCCTCGGACCCTTTAAAGGCCCGTAGATTAGGATCCCATGCTTTATTTCATTTGGTTGTTTGTAAAACTGGGAATAAAAATTCAGACAAAATAAAATGAGACAACATATGTTTAACTGCACAATATTCCATTCTGTTGATGTAATTTATGCTTACATAAATTAGATTTTCGTGCACAAATGTTCTGTAACATATGCTCATAAAGGAGGAGACCAGGATGGCAGTTGCTCACTTAACTGGGGTTTCATATAACAGACCCATTACTGGGAACCACAGGTAAACCAGTCCAGAGACTTGCTCACATTCCCAGACCAATCAACAGTGTGCATAGTGACTATGCTACATGCACTCTCCTGATTGGCCGAGAGCAAATGAGCTTGACAGGACCACAGGACAGGGTATCAATAATAATAATAATAATAGAACAGGGTCACTATTGATCAGAACTTAAGTATAATTTTCCATCCAAGTTGGTTTGGAGAAATAAACAGTGTATGAAGATGGTTGTGGCATCTCCACATCCTCCCACTCTACAGAAATCAAGCTAAAATATCCTGAATGTGAACACTGCCATTTAACACAGTCAGTCTTCGTTTGATGAGTACTTTGACTCTTTACTTCCCCGGGTGCTTTCAGTAGTTGCTCCGTGTGGTCACTGCTCACACAGGAAAGGCAGCAACTTAATTTCCCCCCACGTTGCATGTAGTTGTGTGCTGTGTGTTGCATGATTTGTGGGGTAAATAAAGGAATCTTAATTTCACTTCTGTCCATGCCCAATCCACTAAAATATGAGATGTCAGATTTAAGACCTATACTGCAGCCAGCCACCAGGTGGTGAACAGCAAGAGACTGCTTCACTCAAAAAGATGGAAAAAGGAATGCTTTCAGTTTTCAGGTTGATATGAAGAACCGCCTTAAGTTTAGTCTAACTTAATTTTATTATTATTTTTATGTATTTTTAAGGACTAAAGATAAAAGTTTTTGAAAAGTGTTACCAGTTTTTTTCATGAAGGTCTTTTATGAGCAGAATTCTCGTTGATCCTTTAGCTTAAATTCTCCAAATATCTGCACCTGCTTCTTGTTATTTCTGACACTATAACATCAGGTAAAGGAATACCTATTTTCTGCAAGGCTAATGCTTTTGTTTTCCTGTTCCTATTTTTCTCAGATTGGAAATGCATGTAAAAGTGAAGTATATGTGAGGCCTCTGTCTTCACTCTCAGGAGGGATTGTGGCAGTGAGCCACAGCACCAACACCTCCAGATGTTCCTCTCTCTCCAGACTTGCTGTGGCTCAATACTCACACAAGACCAGGATGACTCAATGACGCCAGAGGCAGAGTCATCAGACACATGGCAAGAATCAAAGCTATCTGGCAGAGACAAGGGTATTTTATCTAACATGATTTAATATGTGTAGCAGAAATCGTGTTGTTATATATAATGTAAATGTATTGAATCTTATTTATCTTACCTGAAAAAAATGCCAGGGAACTGTTTAAGGTTGAGCCCTGAAGTTGCCTCCGATCAAGCCTCAGCAGGTTTCAAACCTGAGGATCCAGTCAGACAACTTTGTTGCATCAATGAACTGAAGAAGCAGGTGGGGCATCTATAGCAGCAGTTAACTGAGGCCCAGTCCGAGAATACATTCCAGCATCACCACAGAGTGGCACTGCAGCGCTGCCAAGATGCAGAGGACAGTATTCCAGAGGTAAATTATGTTCTTCTGGTGTCTCCCACGCTCAGTCAGAGCAGAATGATTGTCAGATCGTTATGTGCACAGCAAGCTCAGAGACAAAAAACACAGCTTTTGGGTGTTACCCATCCTTAAAAATTGGAATGCTTTTATCTGTGTGCACCTTTACCTACTCCAATTTATAACCCAAATTCCAAAACAAAGTCACTCAAAGCATTTATGTGAGAACAGGTGAATTACCGTATTTGTCACCCATGATTGGCCATTAGTGAAACACTGACCATGAGGGCTTTATGCTTGAGTTTGATGGGGTAAGTCCTGTTTTGTTGTCACCAGTGACACTGAGAAAACTTAGATTGTTATTAATATTATTTGTAAGCATTTTGCTGGCACATAACCGTTTTTCAAGTTGATGAAGATGCAGGACACTTTACTTACTAATAAAATGTATATTATAGTCATGTTTATGAATATTTATGCATTTAATGTCCTGGTGATGAAACTGGCTAGCAACAGAGTGGCCCAACTTGTGTTTTACAACAATGTATAACACAGATAACACAGACTATTGTGGATACCTCGCCTCAGTGTGAGTGAAGGGCGATTGAAGACATAAGACGGGAGCCTCTTGGTCTGAGAGAAGTCTTACATTGGTTGGTTAAACCTTTAAGGTGCCATAAAAAGCTGAAGTAGTACATAAAGTTTCCTCATTTCAATCCATTACAGTTTTACTTTAAGAAAACTACCCGACATGTTTCTACTGGTCAACTCACAATTTGCAAAGTGACACTGAATGAAAGCTTTTCTTTTGATATTTTTTATTAAAAGGAATTTTAGTATTTCCAGTATTGAAATAATATACACCAAAACATCCTCACAATAAGTTAAAAAAAATAAATCACCATAACACAATTCAACAACACCAAACCAGTATGTTGCAAAATGAGAAGGCCAACACCAAATTTTCACAAGTTCACCTGGAGCAGCAGACAAAAAAATTAACGGAACAAAACATGAGCTTTTAGCAAGTCTCGATCAATATGTTAAGGAAATAAGGTGTTTAATGTTCGATCTCTAGCTGACAGCATAGAGGCCGAGTGTCACTACTTTGTTGCAAACCACCAACCAGCATGTGATTCCCACTCCACCTGAAACGAAAGAACAACTGTCAGTGAACCAATAAACAGACTGTACTATGTGACATGTTTAAGGCCCATTTCCAAGCCCAATAACATCTGGCTTTTGTCTACAATGGGAATGGGTACAATCATCAATCCCTCCCGGGTCAAATGACTCTGCAGAAGACGTGTTTTTATCAGTTCCTCAAGACGGCTAGGTGAGAGTGCACCTCAGTTTTCAGTGAATTTGTGAAGTCACACACTGGGGATAAATACGTGAATCTTTTTTTGCGGCTTTAGAAACATTTAGGTGTCTGAGTTTTGACTGTAACTCAGACAAATTTCCCCAGTGAATAATAAAGTACTTCTTGATTACCTGCCACTCCTGTTGGGAAGGCAACAAGTCGCTCCACAGGTGCAATCCATCGACTGGGGACCACCGTCACTGGATCAGAGTAATACTTCCATATCAGGGAGATCATCAGAGCAGCCTGACAAATTAAAGAGACAAATGTGTTGGGACATCATAAAAAAATATGTATATCACTACGATGCTAGTAATGTGACCTATGTTTTAACAATCTCCACCTACCTGTAGTATATAAAAGACGATGTTCACAACCCATTTCATCTTGGCCTGTTGTGCAGTTCTTGATTTCACTGCAAAAAGGAGTATAAAAGTAACTGTTAGACTCTGCACACTGATTGTTGTGGCAATGTAGCTTTAAATAATTCTGCCCGCAGTACCTGTTATACCTGTTAATCAGAGTGAACAGCAATTTTGATTAATTATCTCCACCATTTTGTTTTTCATCTGCACTTGTTTGTTTGTTTGTTAGTTAGTTAGTTTGCAGGATTAAGCAAAAACTACTCAACCGACTTCCACGAAATCTTGTGGAGGGGTAGGGTATGAACCCAGGTAACACCGAGAGGTGTTTTTCAACATTTTCATTGATTGCTCAGAGAGTAGTTCATAGATCTTGATGAAAAAATATCTGGCAAGTTTAAGGGACTGATTTATGAGCATGCCCTGAGCTAGTAAATTCAAATGTGGTTTCATAAGGGGACTGTTGTCATTAGTGTGTGCCATTCTTATTTATAATGTGAATCACTGATCAGGAGAAAGAGGTAGTTATTCAGAGTTCTAAAACCAGAATAAGACACTTTTTATTGTCCATTTACAATTATTTTCTTCCACCTATTTGGTAATATAGCATGATTACATTACATGGGTGCTATCTAAAAAGGTACATATAAATATATATGAGAAATATTAATAAATTACATGAGGTATATTTTGTTCATTTGGGTTATTTCACCAAAATATTTTTCATTCCCTCTGATCAACACAATGGTAGAGACAACATGATTCAGCTGTTTGGCACAGAAAATAGTGAGTGGTTGAAAGATATGAAAACATATTGAGTAAAACACAGGCTGTGTAGCTCCATCAGGGGAGACAGAAAAATATCTATAAAATATGAACATAGAAATGATCTGAAACACCTTTGCACTGCTGTCAATGTGCATCACACTCAAATTCTATACAGCCACTTACTTTCTTCACCCAACCTAATCCTTAGGCTGTGGGTGAAGGACAGCGACAGGCAGCAGCTGTTCACAGTGGACATATAGTAAGTGTATTATCCAAAATCTTCAGCCATTTCCTATGGGTGGTGGTTTTATGTGTAAATCTACTGTAGTAGACATGCACAGGTGTGGGAGATACAACTGTGCAATTTACAGTCACAGTATATCATCATATAGTTTCCCCTGATGAAAAAAAGCTACTGTAGGTGGACTAAGTTACATGGAAAACAAATAAGCAGTCCTGCATCCAGTACTTTTTAAGGGCAGGTCAATGAAACTATATCAATAATTATAGTAAAAATGTTTTTAATATAATACTTTTAATGTTGTTCAAGCACAGCAAAAGATATCGCACATAAATGTTCTGCCTCAGATTTGTAAATTGTTTTGCCATTTATCAAGTATTTGTAATTTAAAACCAAATCTTTTACCCAGGAGCAAACATCTTTCTGTGAACTTAACTAGAGTAATAATGAAGCCTTTTTTGTGATGATTATTAATATTAACTGACATTAGGGGGCATTGGGGCCCTATGGCCAAACCCTACTTATTTCAACCATCTAAACGTTTAGCTTGTTCAGGACATTCCTGATCTAATTTTTATTCTTTTAACTCCTAGTAGTTTTAGAAATGTGACTTAATTTAGTATTTAGAAATCAACTGTCTGTGATGTTATTGTTTGTACATTGTTACAAGATGTTCCTCATAATTAAACTCCACTTCAACTTCAGGGCTCCTGCCATGTTCTCCACATTTCCTTTATGTCAGTAACTACTTCTGTTGCTCACCGTGTGTTTTCAGCTTGTCTGTCATCTTGTTGATTTTGCGCTCCAGTCTGGCATATCTGGCAAACTCATCCATCATGCTGATGGAGGACTGCTCCTTCTTCATCTCCTGGATCTCAGCCCTCATTTCACTCTCCAGCTCAGCATCTTTCTGCACCATCTTTGTGAGCTTTACAAGGAGAAAGAAATGGGGGAAAGACTGTTACTTAGGGAGCAGGGGGACAGGGTTATCTGCAGTGGGGGCTACAGATTGTCGATGCAGGGGGTTCAGCAACAGTGTTTCTGTTTATTGTGCTATGCCAGAGCTTTAGCCAACTGTTTTCCATTATGCTAAGCCATCTTTAGCAGCAAAGCTAATACGTAAACACAGTTACACAACGTCACAGTGGATTATTTACTCCTGAACAACCATGTTAAAAAAATGTTTCCCCTTGGGTATTGTTATTAGAAATGGTTCTCGAAAAGAACCCCACCCATGTAGCATCTATTATGTACTGGCTTATTCGGTCAACCAAGCTAATCCACAAGGAGGCTGCGGTCTGAGACGAAGCACAAACACTAACGATGACCATACACTGCTTCCGCCTGTGTTTTTCAGTGAAACGTGTCGCATCTGATATCAGCAACCATTACTTACGAAAGAGGATATGGAGGGCAGGAGAGTTCTCATGAGGTTGCACAGGAACACCGAGCCCAGCACAAGGAACCACGCATACCCGGCCGCCATGTTTGCTCTCCTCCCCCCACCAGCAGCCTCCTTGTCGCAGCTGTGGAGCAGCCACACGGTGCTGTTACATAATAATTAGGCCATTCAGGTTATAACGAAAGCTAATTAAAAAACGTCTTTACAGCACCGGATCGCTCGTATTTATTAGACGGTGTTGATTTGATGTGTTTTGCAAAGATAAGGACATAAAGCACTTAAACAGAATCACAAAGGTTGGTTTCATTCTTGTGCGGCCTTGTTTAATAAACTCCTTCCATGTGGTTTTAGTCTCGTTTCTCGCACACACCCTGTGTTTCCGTGAGTTTGCTGGGCTCAGTGATTGGCACACGCTTCTGCCCACACAGGTATGGTGTTATGGTTCAAAAATATGCTGCCTCGATCCGCCGGCCAATCACCGCCGGCGGGAGGCGGGGCGCAGCTCTTCCCGGTGGATTGGTAGGACGAGGGATAAAATATGCCCGAGTGGGGGATCCAATCAGGGGCGAGCTGGTCCTGGTACTGGTCGGAGGTTTTGTGTGTGAAGTTGCAGACCGCACTGTGGAGGTGTGGGCAGCCAGAGGTGCAGGACAGACCCCCACGAGTTCAAGTGTTTAAAACACAGAAAGGCCGACTTGTTCTCTTTAGTCACTGCCTTAAAACCTAAGCAACAATGGGAAAGAAAAAAGTAAGTTTAAAAATATGTACGCTTATGTGGGATTTCTCTTTAAATGCAGCGTGTGTGATTTAAATCAAACATACGCGGCGACTTTGTATCGTGTCTTTACAATGTTTCTTTCGAAGACTGCATGTGCAATGTAAGGCGTGAATTCCTCGGTAGGATCCATGTGCATGAATGGAGTCCACCTTCACTGTTCTCAGGTCTGTCGTGTCTCACCCTGTTGATACAGGGAAGTGGCGCCTTTTTACTTAGCACGGTGCAGCACGCGTTTTCACCGAGCAACTTTACGCGTAGACATTGTTTCCTCTAACGGAGCCACATCTGTGATCCACTCGTTAAAGCACAAAGCTGCTGGTTTAATAGTGTTTAGTGTTCACCGTGTGCTGAGGCCAAACAAAGGGGTGTATCCACCGACCGTCGATGCGCAGGTTCTCAAGAAAATTTTCTTGCGTAATGGTTATTTGAACGTGTCGCCGCCGGGACAGCGGTTTTTTTTGCACCGTGTTAGACGGTCCGGTCGCCATTGGGGGAGATTTTAATCCGTGTCTTCGCGTGTATTGTAAAAGAAGATCGCTGGTTCACGGTTTTTTTCTTAAGGAGCGCCATGGCAGCTGATTTATCATCGACAAGACAGCGACACATCTGGTCATTGTGATCAACGTGTATAATCGTATCGTCGGGAGAAGTTTAATCGAGTAAAACCCAGAGCTGGTTGGGAACATGCAGCACTTTCACTGTGCTGATGTTTGCGGGCAAGCGCGTGTTGGAGGTGGAGCGAGCACGTTTCCCCCCTTTTCTTCCACTAGCTGCAGGGCCACGATGTCTGCGTGCAACAAAAACATTCGATGACCCATGCTCGTTATAAACTTTTAACTCGCTGAGCCTTTTAATGGATTAAGAGAAACGTGCCAGACCTCCCCCACTCTCACTTTTAAGGTTGCATAATTTCTTTGTGACTTAAGGGGAGGGAGAGGTGCCCATCCCCCCTTTGCACTACACACCCACTTGAGCTCACTCATGGTTGTTGTTCTTTAGCTTACTAATTTTCTTTTCTCCTCTTTTTTTCTCTTGCAGTCCAACGGAAGTACAGAGCTCAAAGAGGTTAGTATTCTTGTCTCTAGACACCCGAACTGCCCCAAAACGGGTGTTGTCGTCCACACAGTGTCCCCATCTGAACATTTTGTTCTTTTGTCTGTCGAGAGAGAAAAGGTTGGATGTGGATGATGCAGGATGGATGTGTGTAAAGTGCAGTCCAGTGTTATTTATGCGAGTCAAAACCTGAAGTACAAAGTATGACTGTGTCCGCCTGTTGGTTTTATTGTGCAGGTTTAAACCTGGTCCAGTATTGGGTTTAAATAAATGCACAGCCTCTAGGGGGCACTATTTGATTTGTTGTGTAAATGGCCCCCATGTCTACTAAGCCTATTTCTAGTGCTCTGACACTGGGTTGATCTACTGTGTGGGGGCACTCAGAAATAATACTCACCAGAATTTACTTTGGGAATTTGACCACATTTTGATATGAATAACCTAATTTTTTTCAGAATTTCCAACAGCCCCCAAGTGAATTAACAATTAATCAGCTTCAGGACTTTATTGAGAATAGTTTTTCTAGTCCCAATACAAACTGAAATAAATTCAGTCAGACAAATTACGTCAAGTAAAATTTGTGTCATTGTTTATTGTGTTGAAAAGTGTGTTTATATATTATATGTACTTTCAAGTGAGTCACCTTGCATCTTGTATATTTCTCCTTAGCCACTGAGGAAGTCTAAGAGGTTGTCAGTGGGTTCCACACAGTCGAGTACACCAGAGCCAGAAAAGGCAAAGGTAAAACAAGTTTTTTTTCTTCATTTCACAAGAGCACTGCATTCAATTAAATACAGTTTTATTCTCTATTTATATTCGACAGTGCATTTCATGCTGTTTGATTTTGACCCTGTAGGCACCACCCAAGACTAGAAAGGCACCAGCAAAGCCGAAGCCAAAGCCAGAGGAGAAGAAGAAAGAAGAACCTCAGGAAGAGAAAGAAGATGCCCCAGCAGAGAACGGAGAAGCCAACGAGGTATGAATTTGCCTTTTTTAATGACTCCTGTCTCCTAAAATTATTGTTTGCATGGTTCCATGAGAGTAAGGTGATAAAGAATGTTTTCTCCATCCTCCAGGAGGCGGCAGCAGCAGCAGTAGCAGCAGAGGAGGCAGAGGAAAAGGAGGACAAGACTGAGGGGGCAGAAGAGGAAGAAGAAGAAGAGGAGGAGGAGGAGGAGAAAGCAGCAGCAGCAGAGTAGTGACAAAAATACTCAGTTGCCAACGTTCCCCATTCCTCTTTTCTTGTACAATGCAGAGAATATTTTTATCTATTTTCTTAAGACAGCAGTGTTTTTAGGGATGTGATTGCAAAAGTGCTTTTTAAAGAATACTACAAATTCCATTCAGTTACATGGCTTCTGTGAAGGGAAAGTTTGTGGGGTCTCTTTCATTGTACTTGTGTTTTCTTTGACTTTTTATTTTGCCTTTAGGTTGTAGTTTTCTGCATGACCTGCCGTCGTGTCTTATCAAGTCAATTTGATGTTCGACTTAAGAGTTTACCTGAGACATTCCCGCGTCGTCTTGAGGGATTTTGTCACCCGTACTGCTTTGGAGTTTAATACATCCTAATGCTATGTGTTTGATAGGAACTGAGATGATTAAAAGTCTGACAGTTGTGTTCTAAGCTAAGTAACATCTTCACAATGTTAACTTGAATTATTTTCACTAGTACTGGCATTGGCCACGTTGATTTTCTTTTTCTATGTCTAATGCAGTCTGTGATGGTACACTTTTGAGGACAGATAAATTGATCCACATTCTGTTAATCATATATGCTGTTTTTGTCCTTTCATTATAATTGTATTTTCACCTCAGCCTAAAAAAATGTATTTGACGCAAATTTGTGGATATGTTCAATGTGGTTTTTGGGATTTCTCTACTAATGTACAGTTTCCTCCTTTTTAAAAAAAAAACAATAAAATGATTTTTTTTCTTTAGTGGGTTTGAAATGCCATTTAATTTGGGAGATAATATAACTGCTGTATTCCATATTCATATCTATTCCCTCATGTACATAGTGAGTAAAACCTTAAATTAGTTATCTATCTCAGTTAAATGCAACTAGTTGACAAGCACAATTAGATTGCTTGATCAAATTTGATGATTTTGGGGTAAAATATTAAGGATGATGGAACTATAATGCATAAATGATCTGGTGTTAAAATATGTGGCACATTAAACCATGTAGAAATATGGTTGTATTGTGCGTACGGGGCATTTGGATGGAGAAATGGTAGCTGAAATAATCAAAGTCTTCATACACATGGTCAAATAGTATGCAAGGAAAACTTTGTTTTTAATCACCCCATTCAATTTTATTATGAGTGTCCCAAACTCCCATGGACAGATTAACTTGTTTGGGGACCACAGTGCTAAATTTACTCTTGGAATCCTGTTGCCTCCAATGTTCCATCAAGTGTATAGCATTTCAAATACTATGCTACTACTATAGATTACAAATAGAAAACAAGACTGAAACGAAATGAATTTTAACCATGTGGCAAACTGTTCCCATGATGAGAGATCGATGCGTGTTGAGCTGTTTTAGTCTAATAAACCTACCAGATGAATAATAGCCTTTCAATTTTCAAAGCCTGAACATAAAAATGTTGTTATATTTTTATGTTCAGGCTTTGAAAATTTTTATATATGAGTAATTCATTTTTTGCCAGATGACTTTAAACATAATTGTTAGTCCTCATTTAGTCATACTTGTTCAATTTAGGATTGCACTATTAATCATAGCCTCTATATTTTTTACTTAAATAGACAGTTTCATTTCCCCCGCACCTATGATGAACAGTGCTTAAAAAAAGCAATGGCTGAAATTACATACACATTTTTTATTTAAATTTAAGCAGTTCAAGTCTGAAAAGTAACCTTAAATGCCACAATGATGAAATAAAAAAGTAAAAAAATAGTGTTGATTTAATAGAAAACAGACACATGTTAACAAATCAAGACTTGAAAGCTGATGCAAAGAATTCCCACAGGTATAAAGGCAGCACTGGAACAGACTGTGCTACTACACCCACTGAAGCCATGTTTTGAATATTGCAATGTAAAAAGGAGTACTGTACATGACAGATGGAGGACCAGCACAGTCTCTGAACCTAAACCCTGTCAAACTGGTTGGAGATGAAGAGAACAGGAGGTGGAAGCAAAATGGAACTTTTTATTTCAAAGTTGAAGAAAAACAACTTTTCTAATTTAAATTCTATTGAAGAAAGAACGTCACGAGTTTGTTCAGTTGATGAATGAGTCAAAGTCATAAATTAGATTTATATTCAGGATCACTGAGACATGTAACTACACCTGGAACAAAAATGAATGCGTTCTGTAACTTCTGGTGCATATGATTACATAAATATTATATTAAATATAGATAATCTATCTATCTATCTATCATATAGTTATAATTTAAGCATAATTTGAATATAATAATATATATAATTGTCATTATGATGATTATTATTCACCAGAGAGGACTGGTCTTATTTTTTTGAAACTAAACTATCATAGCAAAATGTGTCAATCAACAACATCGATACAGCAGAAATGTATGAGACGATATTGATAAAGAACATTTGGCAGCCCTCGCCTATGACGTCATGTGCAGGACTCACGACCTTGGTAGATAAACCGGGGGGGGGGGGCGGCCGTTGATTTACAGGGTTGTGTGTAATGTTTTATGTTTTTATTATTGCACATGTGTTCGTGAAGTGTATTGTGAGTGCTATCAGCGTGAGGCGTCGCCCTGCTAATAACACCGATGTCTCGGGGCTGCCAGCTGGACGCACTACTTGCGTCTTTTGTTGAGAGGGCGCTCCTCCCCACCCCCCCTTTCCTGTGTTCCTCCGCTGTGGCGGAAGTAAGTCGACTCGCGGAGGCCTCATCCTTCCAATGGCGACTGCGAACAGGCTGAATAGAGAGCGGGAGCAACCGTGGAGGGGGGTCAGAGCCGCGTAGCCGAAATTAAATACACATATCCAATTCAGTGTAGGCACAAAGTGAAGAATAACATATTGTTCCTCCTCTCCAAACAATCACGGCCGGTTCAATGGCCAAAAATCGGAACACTTCGCTCCTTGAGTCGGGTAAGCCGCAAGAAGTAAACCCCATCTGGTAGCTCCGTTTACTACGATACGGACGGCTCGTGGTAAAACTGACGGGATTTTTCTCACGGTTGATATTTTCCTCCATGTTCCCTTTCAGAGCTCTACTACCTGATCTCTCGTTTCCTGACAACGGGTCCGTGTCGGAGAGCGGCGGAGGTGAGCTGGCGTGCTTCGGCTGTGTTGTCTGTGCACCTAAGTTGACTAGCTAGTTAATAATGGAGCTCGTTAATAGAAGCCGGTGTGGTTATCGATGGTGTCTGTTTATCCTCCGCAGGTCCTGGCGAGTGAATTGGAGGAACATCAGGTGTGTATCCCCGCCGTGCTGCTGGTTGTCTTGCTAGCTGCCCGTACGTGTCGAGCCAGTGTGGACATAAAACTTGCCTGTGGACTTTTTCATACATCCGGACGTCTCACTCGTTTGACATCACCCGGTGTTTCTCACTAGCTCAACGCGAACCTGCTGCTCTTTTCTCTTGTTTCACACACACACAAATTAACATGAACTTGTTTTCCGCAGCTCTTGCCCGGAAGACTTGACTGGCTTGGAAACGAGCACCCGAGAACATATGAAGATGTGGTGAGATTAAACTTCATCTCTTGTTTAATTCACTTGTTATTGTCTTGTGACTGGGGGGACCGTGTGTGTGCATGCGACCCGTGCTTGTTTACGCTCTTTGTTCTTCCTCCTGCGGCTCCACCGTCTCGTGTCCGGGGCTCTGGGTGGTGGAGGGGCGTCCCGGCTCCTTCTCGCCCGGTCTGGTTGCCAGACAAGGGGCCGACATGTCGGCTCAGACAGCGGTTTATGAAGTCGGGGTTTAATATTTTTTAGCTCGGACTCTGCTGCAGATCGGGTGGGTAGATCGGGCTGCTCGCTTGCTTAGGGGACGGCTCGGCTGGCCAATCAGAGGCCGAGCTGCGCTGTCTCCGCGTTGTTGTTCATGTGACCGGCGCTGCGATTGGTCCGCGGAGAGAGGAAGTTTTGCATATGAAGCCACGCCCCTGAGGACAGGAGCACATCACACTGTGTCAGACGAGCTGCACAGAACTGCAGCTCCCATGAAACTCCTGAAAGTGTCAGCTGCACATAGGAGTCATTATACTTATACAGTCAGATGATGCTCTGCTTATCGTCAGCTTGATCACAGAAGTAGTTTTGATTATTGCTCTTGAAATCTTCCTCAGGTTCAGAGAATGATAAACACCTGATGAACAACAAAATGTCTTTCTGATAATTCTCAACATCTCTTTCTGTGGCTCGCACATCTCAAGAATCGGTCATCTCGTCGCCTCACACTTGTGTATTGTTAAGGACCCAAGGAAGTGCGTGCTGTGTTGAATTTCGTACGATCTGGACATATGATTTGTTTATAAACTTGACTGGCTGAGACTCATCATTGAAGAGATATTGTCATTAACTTTTTTGAAGCTTATGTACTTACATGATTCTTGCTGTTCTGGGTTTGTACCCTCATGGTTGATTGCAGTTATTTGAAGTTGCTTTGGATAAGCGTCAGCTAAATTATATTCAATAATTTACCACGCTGTTTTTTCCCCCATGATGTGTGAAGGGTTTTCTTAAAATTAGAATAATCTAAGCTGAAGATGATTCTTGCAACCTGAGCCTTACATTGCATCAAATACATACAATTTTACTTAAGACTTCTATCAGCATTAGGATAAATATCCATTTTCATTGTTGATTAATCTGCTCGCAGTCTTTATTTGTTGCTCACTAAATATAAATGTCAGTAAAATATGGCAACTACAATGTCTGAGAGCCCAAGATTGCACCTTTGCATTGCTTATCTTGTCTGACCGACAATCTAAAATCAAAACATCGACAGTTCACAGTCAGCCAAAACAAAGAAGAGCAGCAAATACTTGCATTTACAAGGATGTTTGATAATCCATTATCCATTTTCTTTCGATCAGTTAATTTTAGCAGGCATCTGCGTCCAGTGTCACATCACGGCTCTGTCTCTGTTTGCTCTGACAGGTTGCAGCCAATAGACACATTGCACCAGATCATTTGCTACAGATATGTAAGCAGATTGGACCAGTTCTCGACAAAGAGGTGCCATCATGTGTCCCAGGTGTACACTCTCTCCTGGGGTCCGGAAAGCAGTCGATGCTTAGGACCCCAAAAGGTATACACTCTTCAAATTTTTAAGTATTTCTGGAGGCAGAATATTTTTTCAAATTTTTTCTCTGTACTATGACTGTCTCATATAATGTAACGGTTTGCTAAGTTTATTGGTGTGTGCCGTTGCCACAATGCGTTCACCACATGCAGCTGGAAATGACCTGAATCAACTTTGTGTTTTGTTTTTCAGACTGCGAACGTGTGCGGTTTAAAGCTTCATCATATGCAGCCCTTCACCGGGGCAGACCACCAGAGAGGCCTTTGTACTGCAAGAATCCTCCACACTTAGGTACGTCTGGTCCTCTCTTATGTGATAAAATGGACAAAGCAGACACATGCACTAGGTATGATATGAACTGGCAATGCTTTAAATGTTTCTCCCTACTAACCAACCATGCATGTGCTGTGTGATGACAAGTCATTGAAGAACTGGGTAATGTGCCCACTGTGTAATGCATTGGGCTTTACTCTCCAGCTTCCAGGCTTTATTTGCCAAACATCAGTGTGATGCACTGCTATGACTTAGCCAGATTGAATGGCTAAGATGCTGCCTGTTATACATGCAGTCTTTATTGCTATTAACAGCTATTGCGAGCATAAATCATTATTTAATTTAGAGATACACACACACACACACACACACACACACACACACACACACACGCACACACACGCACGCACACACACGCACACACAATGCCCAATTCTTCAGGTTTTCCATTGCAGGCATTTCTCTCCTGCACACCGTAGCAGAGATTCTTGTTAAACCTGTTTGCAACAGTGCCTTTTATTTTAGACCTCAAGGGAAGTAATACATGCAATTGGCACATTTTGGATACTTTTTTATTAAATGTGATTTTGAAGTTGAAGCTACAATTTAGAACTTAGAGATGGTGCACAAATGGGCCTCAGTACTTTCTGAAAACAAATTCAGCTTGAGGCAGTGAGAAGGAAAAGCTGAAAAAAACATGGATGGTTTTCATGTTTCTCTGATATTTTGTGGTTTCCCATGGTAACAGATACAAACCAGATGCACCCCACTTCAGAGGAGCAGGGATATAGTTATTGTTTATATGTTGGGTTTGTATTATGGATGGAGGTTTGTACTCTGACTGTCAAATTTATTAACTGACAAGAAAAAAAAAGTAGTATGAAAAGTAGACATGAAGAAAGTGACTAAGAAAGAGGAACTAGCCTAAAAAACAAAAATGTATTTTGTGCTGTATAGAGAGAGGCAAATTGTTTATTAATAAACAATGCATTTACTTTGTATTTGTTGCATTTCCATTTTTCATTCCATCCAGTTATTATAACGCCCCCTTTATTCCTGCCCACATCAGAGTAAATATATCCCACTCTATTTCTGCTGATAGTAGTTGCACTGTAGTTCTGTATTTTTATCTCTCTACTGATGACTGGCTTCTTATAATCAACAGTGGAGGTGCATCGAGGGAGAGAGCTGACAGGAGCACAGCGCTTCAGTTCCATCAATCCTGTCAGCAACTATGAGCACATGCGGCTGCATAGGCGGATCCTGGGCCATCTGTCTGCAGTGTACTGTATCGCATTTGATCGCACTGGTCTCAGGATCTTCACTGTAAGATGGAGTATTTTGGGCACATTTCCCCCACTCAAAAATAAACCCCATACTCAACATCACGGCACTTCAATAAATTCAGTTTTATTTAACAAATTTAACACTGAAATTAGTTTTTAAACAGCATATTTAATATTGGATCTATTATTAAGTAATTATCTAAGTAAAATGTGGGGTTTTTTTTGTTCATCAGGGCTCAGATGACTGTTTGGTGAAGATTTGGTCTTCGTTTGATGGAAGGCTTCATTCAACATTGCGAGGACACTCTGCAGAAATCACAGACTTGGCGGTTAATTATGAAAACACACTAATCGCTGCAGGAAGCTGTGACAAGACCATCCGTGTGTGGTGCCTTCGTACCTGTGCTCCTGTGGCTGTGCTGCAGGGGCACAGTGGATCCATTACCTCCCTTCAGGTGAAATAATCTCTGTCATGCTAATAATATTAGAGGCTGCATTATGAAAGAAAAAGGGAGCTTTTTTTCTGTACTGATGCAAGGTTCATGAATACTATTTAAAGTATTTATGGTCTAAATTTTTACTGTGAGGTACCTTTATCGTGCTCCACCTCTTAACACAAAAGTTAAGTATTCTTAGGTCCTACTAGATATATTTTCACTGAAGTTTAAGTTTAAAGAAATGCTAACTTAGTGTATATGTACATCAACTAGTCCTAAGCCGATAAAGAACAAAAATTATTATATGGATAAGATAAAATATTTTGGGGCCTCACAAGAATCCATCTTCTGTTTGCTGGATACACTGTTTACAGTTCGACTAGTTTCTTTTACCTCATGATTCGAACACTTTTAAACACAAACAGGGATCCAGGTGGCATTTTGGCTATCTCTATTGACAGCTATCTACATATGAATTTGATTTAAAAAACCAATAGCTGATACCGTTTGGTCAATGTGTTCCCCCTCTTTTGTTTTCCCACATGGAATGTATCTGCATCTGTTTAAAAGTGGGCCTCAATGTGATTCGTCAAAACCAATAAGGTTCATGCCCCAAAATCTTGTCCCTCGCTTACAGATTCTGCAAATTCACATACGATAACAGTATTTTTATCTTTGGGATGTTATGCATCTTCTTCTGCTTTCCACACGACAGGATTTATTTTGATTAATTAACTTTATATGCTGTATGATGTAGTTTTTAATTGAATAGAGGCCTCAGACACTTAGAATGAACATGTTATTACTGCATTTATACAGAATGAAATAAAAGTAGAAGAGTCTGTATCAAGTCTGGCACGTTCTTGTTTTATTTGAAGCATCTGTTTCCATCAGCCCTCACGTCATCCTCTTATTGCTATGACAACTTCTGCCCCAGCCAAGTGTAAAATTATTGTTCTTTGTTTGTTGCCAGAAAATAGTTATTCAGATCCAGAGGACCTGACAATTGTGGAATTATTCATGTGTTATGAACACCAGAAAACAAAATTGAACCTTGCTATTCCTAATGTTGCCTCAAAGTCAAGATTTTGGCCTTACTTGGATAGCGTTAATATGTGACTGCATACAGAGTTAATACACATGTCTGCAGATTCAGATGTCTGATCTGTGAATGTTTTGTGTTTTCAGTTCTCACCGTTTGCAAAGGGCTCAAAACGTTACATGCTGTCCACTGGAACAGATGCTACTGTCTGCTTCTGGCAATGGGACGTCAACAACATCAACTTCAGGTGAGTGCTGCTTGTTAACAGTTTCCCTTTCAGAGCTTTTCACTCACAAAAATTCTGTCATAGTTATAATATTATAAAATGTATAATCTGTAAAATGTTTCCCCTCCACTCTGCACAAATTGTTTAGAGTATCTAGCCTTTTTTTCCCATCCCGAACATTGACAAATTTGTGCTGATTCACCACAGTATCAATTTTAAGTGACACATACAGATTTTTGGCCTTTTTTACTTTTTCAAATGGGTAAATTCTTTTTGTTTAGCTGTGCACAGAGCTTCCTTATGATCATTTGGGGGAGGAGGTCAAATTGTTGTTAGCTTTTCTCCCGAGAGAAGACCAGTGGCACAGCTGCTAGTCAACATCGACTGCTTGAACAAGTGGAAATGTTCATTCTTTAACGCTTCACATTGAATGTTTACTCCTCAATTCAGAAAAAAACATTTTTTTAAATGATAATCGGCTCATCCTGAGGAGGCATACAGACGAGTATCTACATACCTCAAATCAAACCAGTATGATAAGATATCCAGGCTTCAATGTTTTAAGGCTCTGCCTGTAGAGCTGGTTGTGCACTGAGCAGCATTAGTCTGATAGATGAAGTTGACAGAAGATTCCAGTCTTTTGAATGGAATGCAGCTTGTGTTTTACCTTCAGGCAAGAACAGGGACAAACTCAATTCACCAATCACGAAGCTGCATGATGGTATTATAACCAGTTAAAGTCGATTAATATTTCTTGTCAATCAGGACTGTGATCAGCTATTATATTTACAGAATCACAGAATTAATCATAACTCCTCAGTGAACTGCCTGCTAGACAGAAGTATGTCAGTTTTTTTGGGTTAGGCCTCAGTTTGTATTTAATAATTTGGATTTCCCACTGATTTCAACTTAATTTTAAAGTGGGACAATAACTGGCTTATTAGTCCTGAATACATTTTTTATTTGAAAGTGTGGCCCCTGCAGTGTCTGCTTAGAAAAGGTAGTCGATGACCCGCTGTACACAGTCAAGTAAAAATGGAAGCTCTCCCAGTTGCAATCTGCAGCAGGCCCACGGCAAACACTGGGAGACAAGCCAAACTGAGTTGACAGTTTTCTCTGCTCCAACACTGCAGCTTTGTCTTATTAAACTAAGTAGAAAACCTTACTTATACAGAACACAACTAGGTAAAAGTATAAAAAAATGAAGAGAGACTTGGACTAAATGGATACAATGACTTTTGTTCACCTCAAAGTATATGAATGAGCTTTATCTAATGAGACGTTTGACCTGACCTGACTGCATTCACATCTGTCATCCTGATGTTAGAATGCTAGTTAGATTAGATGAATCATCACTTGATAGTTCGGTTGAAGGATGAATCGAATCTTAACATTGGTTTTTTTGTGTCTTTTTTCTCTGCTCTTCTTAAAGTGATCGGCCTCACAAATTTACTGAGCGGCCGAGGCCAGGAGTTCAGACAGTTTGCTCCTCATTCAGTCCAGGTAATTAGTCATTTTATATTATCTGTTGCTTTGTGTTGAACCGACCTGTATAAATGTTATTTAAGCTGCTTTCAGACATGCACTGAACTGCACATAATCTCCAGACTATCTCTAGAGGGGCTGTATGTGAGAACGCAAATCCGAGTGAGAGGCTCTGGACTTTCTCCAGAGTTTCTCCTTCAAGGCCCCCAGTAAAAACTCAGGATGATGTCTGCGTGAGTTTATGTGAGAAAACAGAAAGAGATTCTCGGGATTTATTTATTCATGATTTATCTGGATTTTATTGTATCCTGTCACTCGACTTCATTTTTAATGAGGCGTCCCTCAATGAATTTCAAGTATGAATAAAGGTTAATAATGATTCAACACAAGTGGGTGGATATGTTGATTATGTTTGTATTAAGTTTGACTAAAAAATAATACAAATATCCCAGGATGAAAAAGCAGTGCCATATGTGTTAGACATCACAGACAAAGATATTGAGCGCACTTTTGGTGAAACAGTTGTTGATGTGCTATAAACAAAAACATGTGATTTCTGCAGCAGAATGTATACATGGCGTCCTCCCTGCTGCACCCCCCCTTCTCTGGAGATTTGTGTCGTTGTGTACATGTCAAGCTGCAGAATCTCCTGCTGCTTTGCTGTGTGGTGTGTGAATGGCAAATCTGGAGACAGTCTAGACCCAATTGTCCAGACATTCTCTGGAGTTCATGTCTGAAAAAAATTGATGTGATTGCATAGTTCTCATTATTATCACCTAGGTAGCATATAATTATATAGATGCACACTGTTAACATTTTGGCTTAAAAACTTTTTTCTTCTTTTCTCAGGTGGGATATTCTTAGCAACAGGAAGTACTGATGATGTCATCAGAATATACTACTTGGGAAGCGGGAGTCCAGAAAAGATATCAGAGCTCCATGAGCACACAGTAAGTGCGAATTAATGTTTATATTTCTGAGGCTGCACATGGCACCAACCAAAAATGTAAATTCAGCAGTAACAAAATTAATGATCGTTCTCATTATTTCTGTCGTCTCTCTGCAGGACAAAGTTGATAGCATCCAGTTTTGCCACTCAGGTGAAAGGTAAGATAACATGACTGTATATTCAATTGCTTTATTTATTTATCATAGTAGTTAAAAGTGAATTGGATGTAACAGTTAAAGTCACTGTCCTGTCTCAGGTTTGTGAGCGGAAGTCGTGATGGAACAGCACGGATCTGGAAGCTCCATCAGCGGCAGCAGTGGAGGTGCCTCTTGCTCAACATGTCCGCCACTCTTCCAGGGTAAGGAACAACTTTAAAGCAATGTTGATGAAATTGATCTCATCTTGGTGCAAAAGCTTCTGTCGTGTGTGCAGTAATTGCTCAATGAGGAAGATTAATTATATGGCGTGAATCTAATTGCTGTCTCGGCCGCCTCAAAGAGCTGTCAGTGTCCAAGTGAACCAGGTGCTGATGTCAGCAACGAAATCCATTTGCAGGAGTTTTTTTATTTATTCAGTTGACAGATTTGTTGCGTTTGTGAACGCGTCTGAGCGGAGAATCTCCTACTGCGTTGTTCAAGTCTGGAGAGAAAGTCCACACCCAATTCTTTGGAGTTCATGTCTGACGATGGCTTTAATAACAAAAACACTTCACATTTTTCCTCAACAGTTTCAGTACATTTTCATGTGTTAAATTCAGTTTGTCTACATTTTCAAAGAACAAGTCAGTTATAAAAAGATTTCTGTTTCATTGGAGAAGAAAATCTTCAGCATCACACGGGTTTAGTTCTTTGCTTCCTTCTTTTTTCAAGCATAAATGAACCAGTTCATCACCTTTAGTAAACTGAAAGAGAAAACACTAGGTCATGTATAGTTGTAGTATGTGTATTTTCCAACTGGATTTTTTTTTCTCACAGTGCTGAAGCAATGAATGAAGAGGAAAGTTACTTCAAACCCAAAGTCACCATGGTAGCGTGGGATCGCCATGACAATACAGTCATCACAGCCGTTAACAACCATCTCCTCAAAGTGTGGAACTCCTACACAGGACAGCTGCTACATATCCTCAAAGTAATTGTGCACAATGTTGAGTTTCTCTTAATAAAATGCTGAGTGTAGTGGATTTAACCCCCACAAACCAGGGACTAACTTGAAGTGTGTTTACAGGGCCATGAGGCCGAGGTGTTTGTGCTAGAGCCGCATCCTTTTGACCCCAGGATCATCCTATCTGCCGGTCACGATGGGAATGTCTTTATATGGGATCTGCTGCGAGGGACAAACACACAGCACTACTTCAACATGGTATACTGACGCTCATCACTCGATTCAGATCAGAGACACACAGAGATACGCAACATGACAAATGCATCAATCAGACTGAGAGGAAGCGGAAACAGATTTTTGAAAATTGCACTTTTTGGTTCTTCAGGTAAAAAGTATGCAAGGACGCATTGTGTGAACCATTCCTAAACCTCCTACAGTTAAAGAAAATTAATTTGAGCTCCTGTGGAAAAACTCCTTTATGTGTCGAGTTTCTGTACCTTGGGTGATTTTGTTTTTCTTATCCAGATTGAAGGCCAAGGTCATGGAGCTGTGTTCGACTGCAAATTCACTCCCGATGGCCAACGCTTTGCCTGCACAGACTCTCATGGCCATCTGCTCATCTTTGGCTTCGGAAGCTCCAAGCCATATGAGAAGGCAAGAATGCACATTAAATCTTTATACAAATGATTTGTCCTTACTGCCAGGTAAAAACCAAAGATTTTACAGATTGATAAAACATTATTTAACACTCTGTAAGCTCTCAGTACAGTATACCAACATACCGGACCTGTGTATGTGTGTGTCTTTGTGTGTGTATGTGTGTGTGTCTTATCCATCCTCTCTCCTGCTCTCACCACAGCTTCCAGACCAGGTGTTCTTCCACACAGACTATAGACCGCTGATCCGAGATGCCAACGGCTTTGTGTTGGATGAACAGACTCAGCAGGCTCCCCATCTCATGCCCCCTCCCTTCCTGGTGGATGTGGATGGAAACCCCCATCCTCCAAGGTAGACATGGCCCTCTTTCAATTAAACAGCAGCTGTACAGTCTCCATCCCTTGAAAGATTAGTCCGTGCAGGTTTTTGACACTCTAGGCCAGTGATCGCACACTGGTCGATCCCCGCTCTGGACTCACTGGCTGCGGTTGCGCTGCAGACCAGCTGTGTGTTGGATGTCTGTTAAATCTACTGCATTTCCTCTAATACAAGTAAATGGATAATAAATGGAGTGCTTTTACTTTGAAAGGGGTTAGGGAAGTGTTGGACATAATAAGAAAAACATTGTGTTTCACAGCAGAATAACTGAGAAATTATCTTTCACCTGAGTTTTAATGTTTATCTGTTGAACGTTTTGTGGCACTTGGTAGGTTAGAGCAGTTTAATTATAATCTTCACTTGTTTTTATTGTTTTCTAGTCTTATTGTCCCTGTTTTACTTGCAATTGTTATGTAAATACATAATAGCAGCATCAGTATAGGCATTGAATAGTTGTCTTCCATTTAAAATGTATCTTTAACTGATCAATGTTTTGATTTATTTTCTCACATCAGGTATCAGCGTCTTGTTCCGGGGCGGGAGAACATTGCTGCTGAACACCTGGTTCCTCAGCTGGGATATGTAGCCACCAGTAAGACCTTCTTTGAATTCATTTCTAAAATTTAGACAACAATGTACATTTTATGCACAAGTCCAGTCCGATTTCACTGCTTTATCTGTCAGACTAGATTTATTCAGCCTCTTTCCAGCCTCTTTAAACAACCCGCTATAAGTATATGTCCATTATGAAGTCCTCTCCTCGTTTCGCTCTGTATAGGCGATGGCGAGGTGGTGGAGCAGGTGATCAGCCAGCAGACGGCAGAGCACGAGGAGGTTACGATAAGACGCAGCAGCCTTCTGGATGAAGCCATCCGACAGCTCAGGGAGCAACAGCTCAGGGAGCGACAGGACCGTCAGTCGCAGGTTGGGACAGAAGCAGTGCTGCCTGCTGGAGCAGGACCGGAGGGGCAAGCTGAGGCACAGGGTGCAGCCTTCGCACCAGCACCAAGCACGCCACGCAGAGGTATCAATACAGCACCAGAGCTGGAATTATATTACTGTGTTGATGTGGTGAGCCCACTGAATGATAATATGATTATTTTAAAATTTTAGTGTCTGTGAATGATCGAGCAGATGTGCAGTCGCCACCAAATGTGGGTCTGCGCCGCAGCGGACAGGTGGAAGGCGTCCGGCAGATGCACCAGAATGCTCCTCGTAGCCAGATAGCCACCGAGAGGGACCTGCAGGCCTGGAGACGCAGGGTGGTGGTGCCTGAACTGGCAACTAGCAGCTACAGGTATGAGACCTGCAGTATTTTCTGTTTTTCATCAGCCATAACTTGAGATATGATGTATATGACTCATTCAATTTTATTTCCAAGGGGATGCTGTTCACACAGAAGACAAATCACTTTTACCTCCGCCAAGGAGGTTATGTTTTCGTTTTCTCTGTCTTTTTGATAGTTTGTAAGATTATGCAAAAAAACTGAAACTTGGTGGACCGATGTGGTATGGGCTGAGAAAGAATTTAACATTGTCCTTTATTCTCAGAATAATTATTGGACTTTGATGAAAAAAAATATTATATATATAATATAATATATATTGTAGATAAGATAAGATAATTTTAATAACTTGGTTGAGTTTGATCAAGACATTATTTTCACAAGTCCTTCATTACACATAAAAGAAATTAAAGAAGAAGAAAGTGAACTTAGCCTGGTTGACCCCAACAGACTAAAGATCAACTATTATTTCTTTTGAATTGTGCATGAAGAAGACATCGTACGAACACCAGCTGTCAGATCCCTGTGGCTAAATATGCTTCAGAATGTAGTTTACATTTAACATTTTATAGCACTGATAATTCTCTCAGTCTTGGGGCTGTTTCTCTTTAATTTGAAACATTATGGAAATTGTTTTTCAGGGACCAGGAGTACATCCGAACAGCTAAAGGAGATGAGGAGGTGGCTCAGTACAACGCAAAGAAGAGGCGAATTATCTACAGCAGCTGTCGGGTAGGTTTCTTGTTCCTTTACTTATGAAGGAATTTTTTATTAAATTTTTTTTAAAGATTTGTGTTCCCCAACTTTGTGAAATTTATTGTGCAGTAACTTGCATTTATCAACATGACATACTGTGTTGGACTGATGAGAGAGTCAGTGAGTGAGAGACTGTGTATATGTGGTTTATTTATTGTTCTTTGTATTAGTTCTTTATCAGAGATTTCAGTTTTTTTTCCAGTTCACAACTCTTTCAGTACAAATCTTTGCTCTGTCCCATCTGTCTAATCAGGATGATTCAGACGAGGAGACCTCCAATACAAAGCGTGCCCACGGCCGCAGTGACTCGATGGAATTACTTGAGTTGTCTTGTGAAGAGGGAGAGGAAACCCCAAGCTCAGACCTTCACTCTGAGGTGCCATATCTTCCACTTTACTGTACCTTTAAGGACAAGGTCATTTAAAAGTACACAAGGTCTCTATTTGCTTTTCTCATTTGTAAAGCAATTTGTTTTTTTGTTTTGAATATGTTCAGGACAATGATTTGGATGGGAGTGACCTGGAGTCCTCCAATGATGAGGAGGAATGGAACAGTGACAGCTCAAGGTATAAAGTTGTATAGAAACAGATCACAAAGTATTGGGAAGTAGTTCTAAGCATTTGTTTAAACTTGTTTAGAGCACTAGAGTAAAGGTTTTCCAATCACAAAAATGTCTATTATAAACAGTTGGTTATCATTTTGATGTTAAAAGTTGCTATTCCTTTGTGTCATCTCCATTCATCTGGTACCCCGAACAAGTTTAAACAAGTTACCTAAACATGTTTTTTACAGCCTGTTTTCATCCTTGTTTAAAATGTTAAATGTTAATCACAACTGCTTTTGATTGGATAGCCACTCATCCAGTGAGTACTCTGACTGGACGGCAGACGCCGGTATCAATCTGCAGCCCTCTACCCCCTTGTCGTCACGGAAACGAGTGCGGCGCAGACTCAGCACCTCTGAAGAGGATGAGGAAGAGAACGAGGAAGAGGAGGAGAAGCAGCAGAGTGATGAGGAGGAGAATCCTGAGAAGAAAATCAAGGAGAAGGCCAAGAAAGCAAAGAACAAGGCACCGCGGGTGAGTTGTCAGACACTTGTCACTGTGCTTTAGATTATCCCATCGTAGAAATACTGGATAATAATAAATCAACTAATTTTCCATCTTTGTTCTCCAATCAGCGTCAGAAGGCCAGACCATCCATCAACAGAGAAGTGTCCAATGAGTTCAGACCTTCACCATGGATCACTGATGTCATTCCCAGGAAGTCTCCGTTTGTTCCCCAAATGGGAGATGAGGTATATGCTAATATTAGAATCTGTGTTTTTACATTTCTTTCATTTGATAGTACAAAATTTGTATTTGTTATGAGATTTATTTCAATCCTTCACATCCTCTCATATATAAATAATTACTTTTCCAGTCATAACTGACTCTCGGCAGGTAATCATGCTCCTTATTACAACGAGATCAAATCTTAATTTGAAAAACCGTGAGACTAAAAATCATTGCATTCGCACACCCAAGAAATGAACCATAAACAAAATGGAAGGAACTATTTTTCATAAATCTCTTTCAGATGATATTTAAGTCAGCAGACTTCAGAAACAATATTATTATATCATTGTTCTTAAATATATAAAGCCACACATGTGGTCTAAATACTTTTGTATGTTTCTCTGGTGGTCGTAGCAGGGCATCATCGTTATCCTGTAGAAATACAAAGTAAAAACATTTTTCATGCTTGTCATGCTGTGTTTCAGTAGCATCCTAAGCTCTGAGTCTCTCTCTGTCCTTCAGGTGATCTACTTTCGGCAGGGACATGAGGCATATGTTGAGGCAGTGAGTCGGAGTGAACTGTACCCCATCAACTTAGACAAACAGCCCTGGAAGAAAATGGAGCTGCGGGTAAGATGAGAGACAATTAGAAGAAAAGTCAAACATTACTGGTACAAGAGTTTGGAAAACGTATTTGTAGCTGCACACTTAATTGTGTTTTTTGAGCTTTTTGAGTGATCATAAAAAGTTTGATCTCATCAACACAAGTAGAAGTCTAGGAAATGAATGGAAACCATGCTGTATGTTTTCTAGGACCAAGAGTTTGTGAAGATCACAGGGATCAAATATGAAGTCTGCCCTCCAACACTTTGCTGCCTGAAGTTGACTCTCATCGACCACGGCACTGGCAAAATCACAGACAAGTCTTTTTCTGTCAAGTAAGCAGCTTCCTTAACTGGCTCACACGTTACATATTAACCTGCATTTGTCTTTGTCTTGTATGAGCTGTATGTACATACACAAAGATCACCAGTCCATTTAGAATGTGTGGGTTGAGTCGCTCTAATGATGAAGATAATGAGCTCTCTGCAACCAAAATATGTTTTTTGTTGAAATGCCAGCTAAATTTCTGATGCTGCTCTTTTGTAAAATGGTTGTGTCTTACTCAACATGATGGAGCTTCAGTTTCACAAAAACAAAGACTGTTTGCACTTTCCCATTAAAATGAATTTCTCCAACAGGTACCACGACATGCCCGATGTTATAGATTTCCTTGTTTTGAGGCAAAGTTATGACGAGGCGATGCGTCGGAACTGGCAACCACGTAAGTTTATGCACCTTGTTCGAGATGTTATTGAATCGTATCAGGTAGATTTCATTGGTGGTGAAGACAGCAACTCCCATGATCCCATGCTGCTTCAAGATATCATCCAGCTAGGCCAGCTTAATGTTAATGTTTTGATTTAGAGATCCCTAATGGCTGAAGTTTTGTTTTTAATGTCCAATACTTTCCTCCATGTATCTGATTTACGTACATGAATATACACAGAAAAACTTTTTCATGAAACTTCACACTTATGTTAATTCTCTCTGTTGCAGGAGACAGGTTTCGTTCAGTAATAGACGATGCCTGGTGGTTTGGGACCATTGAGTGTCAGGAGCCGTACCAGCATGAATATCCTGACAGTCTCTTCCAGTGTTTCAAAGTCAGGTGGGAAAACCTAAACATTGTCAGGACAGGGAAACTGTCACTTAGCTGTAAGACACTACAGGCCTTCTGAAGAAACAGATAGTTTGGGGTTTTCTGCCTCTCAAGACTGCAGCTATGACCGAAAAAAAGTAAATGCAAAGGCAAACCAAACATTTCAGAAAACATAGTTCATGTTAGATTTTAGGTTTTAATTTGTTAAGCTTATTGTTTGTAGCCAATAGCTAATCGGTTATGACTACACTATCTGCCCTCCAGTGGTCATTAACAGGCGTTACAGTGTCGACATTCACATTGAACGAGGATTATGTTGTTTTTTTTATACTGTGTTCAGAATATCATTTGTCTGAGCTTTGGAATAATTATCTTTTTTTATGAAACAAATATCTTGTTACTGATTGTATATGATGTTTACTAGTTTTTAATAAATAACATTTTTGAAAAGGTGGTACTAATGGTGACTTGGCCTTTGCTGTTAAAGACCTGAAACTGTGGAACAGTTATTGAGACCAGACAGGCCACATCATTAATATATTTTATATTATTATAAATAAAGTTCATTATAAGTTAAATCATTATAATCAATATGATATGATATTATTTGTCAGTGTTGTAGATTTGATAGCTGACTGTGACAAACTGTCTTACAATAATGTTTGTGTTCCCTCCCAGCTGGGACAATGGAGAAAATGAGAAACTGAGTCCCTGGGATGTGGAACCTATTCCAGATAATGGTAATTAAAACCACTGTACTTCCAGTCACATCCACCACATACAGAAGTACTGTACTTATTATGTTTTATACAGTCTTTATAAGATATAATGATGTTTCACTGATACTATGAAGGGGGTTGTCTCTCCTGTGCAGCAGAGCAGCCAGAGACTGAAGGAGGTGGTATCCCTGTGACACCAGATGAGATGAGTGAGCTGATGTACAAGCCTCTGCCAGGGGAGTGGGGGGAGAGGAGCAGGAACGACGAGTGTGAACGCATCATCGCAGCCATTGACCAGCTCATCACCGTTGGTTTGTATACATACAGACACTTGTTAAGTTTGTTCAGTCTATTTTCTGTCATTTTCTCACATCAGGGGATCTTTGGGTTTATTTTAAGTTTTTCTTCCCATCTGCATTGTGTGTCTGTTACAGAGATTGCAGCTCCTTTCTCTGGTCCCGTGGACCTGGTCCAGTATCCCACCTACTGCACCGTGATCGCCTATCCTACTGATCTGGGAACCATCAAATTGCGACTCTTGAACAGATTCTACAGGTCAGTCCCTCCAGTCTGTCTTCTGCATATCTGTTAATGCTAAGCTGTTCAGAGTGAATTATTGAAAATTATTTGTACTCTTGATCTGATTTATTTTTGCATACATCATATTTTGTGCTACTCAGTATATTTATTCACATCCGTCCACAGACGCCTCTCAGCATTAATTTGGGATGCCAGGTATATTGCACACAATGCCCGCACTTTCAATGAGCCAAGGAGCAAGATTGCCCACTCTGCAAAAATCATCACAAATGTCCTCCAGAAATTTGTCAAGTAAGTTCTTCTTCTCTTAGCTGGTGTTAGTTGAAAAAAAATGTATCACATTCTAATTAAAACGATCATTTGCATCATAGAATCAGAATTTGTAATGTAAATGAACATTATTGAACATGTCCAGTGTTTCCCCTACAACTGTACCTGCCTGGTGGGATGCCATGCCAGTGAGAACAAGTGCCCCTCCCAGTCAGAAAATATCTGTAGCATTATATAGAATGCTAAAAATCCAGCTATCTATTCATTCTGAGATCAATAATTCTGAAATAATAATCTTATTTTCGCAGTGATCCAAGCTGCACAGATATCATGGAGATTTACAACGCTGTTGAAGAGATGGATGATGATGAAGAGGTAAGTCTACCGAATTCAACAACTACAATATTACATGCAATGACTTTTTATATATTTTTTATGTGCTTTATATCACATATTGGTGAAATTTCTGAACTAGTCAAATAGCTAGATATTAGTTTGACAAGCAAACAGAGGTATAAGTACACAAAGAGTCTGTTGTGATTTGGGTGATTTAGCTTGAAACACAGATGAACTGCATGTTCAAATGGTTGTTTGTCATTTTTAGACAGTTTATCAACATTTGCACACCAGTAGAAAATGAAAGTAGCAGGTCAGTATCTTACATTTTGTTACCGTCCACAGGATGAGGATACAGAAGCACCAGGAACCTCAGCTGGACACCGACTGCGTCAGGTAAAAAGAAATACTGAATATTGTATGTATGTGTGTGTGTGTTTGTGTATATATATATATATATATATATGTGTCATTGGTATTAATTGGTCTAAGTTCATAGTATATGTATAAGGAAAAGGAGATAACAGTTTGTTGGCAGATTGACTTTTAATGATTCAGCAGCAACAGATCAGTATGTTTTACTTGTCATGATGACCTCCTCTCTTATTTGCCTACTTCAGCAGCGCTCTGTAGAGGTGGTGCCGGACAGAGATGCCTGGAAAGAACAGTGCAAGAGTCTGCTCAACTACATATTCCAGTGTGAGGACTCTGAACCATTCAGGAAGCCTGTGGATCCTGAGAACTATCCAGTGAGTCAACACAGCACATTGCAGTCATGCTATTCACAGAGTTCACAACAGTGTTCACATTTAGTGTTTGTTTTAAGTCTAAATTGTGTATGCAGGACTACCATGATATTATTGATACACCAATGGACTTTGGCTCTGTGAAAAGGACCCTGGAAGAAGATCACTATGAAAACCCCATAGAGCTTTGCAAAGACACCCGGCTAATATTTGCTAATGCTAAAGCCTACACACCCAATAAACGCTCCAAGGTAGGGCAGTAATTACAGGGTGACATCATGTCATCTTCTACTACAGCTGTTCTTTTATATTTAAATGTTTATGTTTCTATTTTAGTTTGTCTCAATCTCTTCTATTCATTTTCTGCCGTAGATTTACAGTATGACCCTGCGGCTCTCTGCCTTCTTCGAGGAGCAAATCAGAACAATCATATCTGAGTACAAAACTGCTGTGAAGAGCAGTGATAGGCTCCGCCGCAGTCAGAGATTCCGTAAGAAGATGCAGCAACAGGATCAGTCCTCCGCCACAACAAGGTCTGTTTGAGTTGTGCCTTTGCTCATCGTAACTGCTTAAGAAATGAGTCGGTCGGGGATATAATATCTACTATCCACTGTGAACGTTGTAGGTACAAATCTAGTACTTTGTTGTAACTTTTTATCCAATGTACAGTTTCAAAGACAGCACAAATACTTAAAAGTTATCAGTTTAATTGCTTAGGTGTCAGATCACATACTGTATGTAAAGATAGATCCACTTTCTCCTGTTGTACAAACATGAAGCCAAAATATCCTAGATACGGGTGCCGAGTCTGCACAGTAATGAAATGTTGTCACTCTGGATAAACTACCGAGACGAAGACAGAGACATCTTGGAGACAAAATTATTCGCCATGTACTTTGACTTTGTAGTTTGGTATGTGTGCCATCTTCCAACATGTAGGTGATGGGATTTATGCCATGCATTGCAGCCCAGTGCTACCATGTCGTTCATCTTAATATACAGTCTGCGTCAGACCAGTCAGGCTTTAATGTTAATTTCTTCTCCATGACACTGCCTGATTAAAAATAAATGAATTCTTCTTTTCTAAAGTCAAAAGAAAGGTGCAGTCAAAACTCAGGTAAAAGTCGAGATGACGTCAGTGACCAAATCTACCTCAGCCAAAGTGTCTGTTTCTGAGCGAGCCAGGAGGAGTCGAAGCAGCAGCTCAGGTCACAGCTCCTCAGAGGACGACTCCGGCTCCAAAGCTGCTTCATCAACACCAGGTACAAATAAGACTTTGTGTTATACATGCACTTAAATTATAGGATATTACTGAAAGTGCAAGATTCTGTGCCCTGTTTGTTTTTTCAGGTGACCTGATCCTATGTGGTCAGTTTTACCCACCTCCACCACACTACCACATTTAGTTTGTGACGTGCGATATAGTGGAAATACAGTGGAGTCTTACGAAACTCAGCTCTGGAGATGCGCTTTTGAAACTTCTGTCCCCAAACTTAATACTGTTAAGAAGAGAGTGACAAGACTGAGAGCTCATGGGCTATAACTGACATGATTCAATGTTTTTCCACTTCAGAGTCTGACAGTGAGAGTGAGCTGAGCGGTTCACAGAAAAAACATCCCGATTCCTCAAGGCACCATCAACGCAGACATAAAGCAAGAGTTACGAGGAGCAACTGCGCCAAACAGAGGAAAAAAGGTCAGACGTTTCTCCAGGTTGAAATCCAAATCAAATGCTACACCTTGTGTTCACAGAAAATTCAAGTAGATAATTATGCAACATGTGAAGTTAAAGTGTATTTTAGTGATTAACCCTGTAAATATGATGTTATTTCCAGCTGCCAAGAGCGACAGTGAAGAGGAGGAAGATGACGATGAAGAAGAGGAGGAGTTTGACAGTGAAGGTGAGAAGAGTGAGGATGGAGAAGTGTCCTCCCAGTCTTCAGGTCATCGCTACCCCAGCAGGAGTAAAAACAGCAGGAGTACACGTCTGACCAGAAACAGTGCTGCTGCGGACAGGAAACGGACAGGTAAATGCTTAAGATAGACACTTGTGCATCTAAAGCAATGTGAGTCACAGCTACACATTTCACATCCATTTTCATGGCTTGTTTTCAGAGGACAGAGCGGAGATGAATGGTCACAGCAGCAGGTCGTCTCGCAGGGAGAGACGTCACCACCGGGACATGTCCATGTCCCAGGGCTGGGACAGGGAGGACGAGGACGAGGAAATCTCAGTCCGTGGGTCACTCAAGAGAAAGACGGCGAGGGCGGCTGTGAATAAGATGAAACTCCTTGAAGCATCAGAGGAAGATGATGAAGAGGAGGAGAAGCCGAGAAGGAGCAGCAGCCGCCTCCGCCCTGCATCCCGGGCCGGCAAACGCCCCGCAGTGATCCAGAGCAGCTCAGATTCAGACGGAAAGCCGTCAACACGGGGTAAGCAAATGTACCTATAATATGTGTTAGAATGGACATTTAAGTTCTTGAATATCAGTTTTTATCTTTATTTAAGAGTTTGAGGGGAAGTTATTAATTTCATGTTCAGATTTTGTTATGCTGTCCCTCAAATCCCTGCGGATAAAAACTGTGGACGATTTCATGATGGACTCCTGCTTGTGCAGGGTTTGCTGGGACAAATTCCCTGCACTCCAACTTCAGCTCTTCTCCTAGTGCTCACGCTGCTCCTCTGCGTGCATGAAATGTCTACATTAGCTTTACTTCTTTGCGTGTTCTCAGATTTTGAAAATATAAACATTCTATTCCCATTTTTATAATTTAAGCAATTTATATGATACATATTTGCTCAGTTCTGCTCTCATTCTGTTTTACAGCTTCTCGGAATACAAAAGAATTGGATGGAAACGAGAGCGAAGCTTCATCCTCCTCCCAGAATCAGCAGAACGGCAACACAAGATCCAACAAACCGAGACAAGCTGCTAAAGCAAAGGGAAATGGTGAGAAATATCCTCATCTGTCATGTTTACATTTTGATATCTAGTTGCCACTTCATGTCAAAGTTTCTCTAATGGGTTGGATTGTTTTCACTTTTTCTCTGCAGATACTTTGTCCCACGTGAACGGACACAGTGGAAAACATCACAAATCTGACAGCAACTCTGAGCAGGAGGAGACTGCAGAGGAGAGTTCTCGAGAAGCTGAGGAGGATGAGGAAGAGACAGCGGTTGCTCGGAGACCTTCAAGAAGCACAGCAGCTACTCCAGCCAGGAAAAAGAGGATAACAAGTGAGGAGGAGGAGGACGAGGACGAGGAAGAGGAGGAGGAGGAGGAAGAGGAGGTAGAGGACACTGTATCCAGGACCACGCGACACAAACCTCCTGTAAGCTCAGATGAAGAGGACAAAAACCACAGTTTGCAGAAACATCCACACCAAAATGGAAGAAATGTGGAAGGAGCAATTCACAAGGACAAGAAAAAGAGTAAACTTACACCATCAAAAAGCCAAGATAAACAAAAATCTGCCTCAACTAATAAACTGAATGGTGCAGAATCAGATGAACTCAGTGATTCTCCAAAGAGATCCAACCCCCGCAAGAAAAAACTGAAAAAAGATGAAGAAAGCAATCACTCCAGTGAGGAATCTGAGTTTAAAACAAAGACGAAGAGATCGCCACGAAACCAGAGCAATTCTAAACGGCCTCGCGATGACACCTCGGCCTCAGAGAGTTCTGAGCAGGAATACAAACCCAAGAGGAAGTCGAGAAGGAAACGCTCCACCGGCTCATCAGAAGAGGAGTCCGAAAATTCAGATAGCACGTCAAATCGACGGCGGAATCTCAGAACCCTGCCAAAAAAGAAATACATCAGTGACAACTCTCTGTCCGAGGAAGATTCTGCTTCTGCAAGCCAGAGTAAACAGAGGAACAGCAACAAAACTGCGAGAGCTTTGAGGGAAGACAGGAGTAATACGAGAGAGTCAAAGAGAACGTCTCCCAGTGAAACCAGGAATCAACCGTCTTCCAAGAGAAAACGTATTTACACTTCAGACTCCGAAGAAGACGGGGAGGTGAAGGTAAAGAAGGAGCCAGTGTCCAAGAACAATAAAAATAGCAGGTCAGGCTCCTCAAAGCGTCCCAAAAGGGAATCCAACCAAGGGGATGGCAACAGCAACAAGGAGGACACCTCTTCCCAGTCTGATTCCGGTGAGGAGGAGGATGTCAGTCATTCAAAGACGGAAAAGAAAGTGAGGCAGCCAAAACACAAACAAAAAAAAAGCTACAGCAGCAGCAACCACAGTTCTGATTCAGAAAGCGAGCAGTCGTCTTCAGCCTCTGAAAACTCATTTGCCAGCTCAGGGTCCCACAGCAGTCCAAAGAGGAGAAGTCACAGACAGTCTGGGATCGGTGGGAGGAGTGCCAGCCGCCAGCTGAGGCAGCGCCGGCAACGAGCTGCCTCCGAGGAGGAGGAAGAGGAGGAGTACAGTGATGACTCATGCAGCAAACCCCAACGGAAAACGCGTGTAAACACCCGCAACCGGGGGAAGCGGACGGTAAATTACCACGACAGCGAATGAAGGACGTAGCGGCTGGAAACAACGGGCTGTCGAGGAGGAGAGACAGAAAAAGGACATTAACTGGAGACCTTAAAGACACTTGATGGCCATGTTATGGTAGTAGCACTGGAGTCCTCGAGAGAAAATGCTGTGAATCTGTTTCATTCAGGGATATTTATATTTTCTATGAAAAAAAAATCATGTTTATAGATGTAATACAAATTCAAGCATTTGATCTGCTGGTTTTCACAAGGATGCAGAGCTGAACGCCACCTCTCATACTGCTTGTTGTAATTTTGGCCAGCAGAGTTACCATTCTGGGGGATCTTTGTCAGCTTGGGTGCTATCTAATATACCTCTGTTTAATCAAGCATATTGCTGGCTTGCACTAAGATACACTGTAATGAGGTATTTCATACACTAGTTTTGCATTAGAAACTCAGGGGTCAACTAAGTTTACTGTAGTCTCAGACATGCAGTTGTTTTTCGAGCTAACGTAAGGTTAAGAGACGATTCCAGGTCGGCAGATGTCGAAGCACACTCACTGGGACAAAAACAAAATCGAGTTCAGAATTAAGACTACAGCACTCCTTTGTAAATCCACAAACACTTAATGCTTGACTGTAATTTTTTTTTTATATGAGCCAAATGAACTAGTATGTTTTCCCCCCATACATTTCATTTTTTTCATTAATTTTGTGTTTTATTCTAGTGAATAGGTGTAAATATGTGATTGAGATTGACATCGTCTGAAAGGTTAGCTCAGTCAGTAGCAAAACCTTTATTTAAATTTGAGTTTTTTTTGTTGTTTTTTTTTACATTTAACTGCATTGTCTTGCCATATGTCACAAATTGGTACGTTTTGCCAAGTACAAGTAACCAAAAGTACTCACTGCAAAATATTGTGATTTCTCATATTGGGAAGACTTTTTATTGTCCTGTGTTACCTATTTTCAGTATTAAATTCTTTTTCAGAGTTGTCTTAAAACATTTTTGCCAGTCACTTGGTTTAGTTTTGTTTATGGGGAGGTTTCTAAATAGTTGCTTTGACAGTTTTGCTTAATGTTTTTCGTACTACACCTTTAATAAACCGATTTCACAGGAAAACTATTAATGCAATGTGGTTGTGGAGTGCAATGAACTGAGTTATTCCTCCTATTAATAAAGACATCATTTCAAGGTGTATTCTGTGTCTGACTTCATCTTATGCATTGCCATCGTGAGCATGATCCACTGTTCTCCTGCAGGTTTACACTATTCTTTCAAATTCGGTGCCAACATTTACTTGGACTCAATTATTACTAATTACATCTCAGGGGTCAGAGCTCAAGGAGACCTCATATAAGTGTGGGAAAAGAATTTATGTAGACTGAGACTGCACTGTTTGGTGGAGGCAAACAGTCGCATGGTGGTTATTCTAGTTTGTCACAAAACGTACTTAGTTTTACTGTGTGAACCCATTGCTGTTCCACCTTAAATCCACAATTGATTAAATCTAAGTTTGGACTTCACAACAATTAGATCTTAATCAGTTAATTTTTTCTAGTGGTAAAGAAGTAGAGTAAGAAGTATAATGATATACATGTGTCATTTAAAAAGGAGCTTATGGTTGCTTGCTGAAAAGGAATTTGATTTTGGAGGTAGCAATCATCTTACCTGCAATTTGTTTTTGCTTCATGGCCAAATGGCCCTTTAAATATTTTGTGGCATTGAGGACTTTCTGTATTTTATGTTTTTGTTATATTTCAGAAAAGTATATATATATATATATATATATATATATATACTAAAACAAATGTAGTCAAGCATTCAATATTTCAAGACAAAACTGGTTACTGATTTGAAAGATCAGTAACTTTAATAATAATTTAGTAATTTATCAGCAATTTATCAGCTTCTAATTAAACAACTCAAAGAGATTGTCTCTATTGCACACAACATATACAAGTATTTATTTGTGTGAAAAAAAACTATATGAATTTGCAGAGTGGCTGAGAAATACCTGAAATAAGTAATTTAGTCTTCTGATAATTTTGGTCTTCTGTTTATCACTATTTGAAATATATTTTTGCACATCTTATATGTATATGTATAAATATTAAACATAAATAAGATGCTATAGTGTGAATGATATGAATACGGAGATATGAATTATTAAGATTAAATTCAGTGTTTTGAGTCAGCACCAAACTTGCCTGCTTTTATCTTGAAGGGCTTCTAAAAAAAGAAAAAAACCTTCACAATAAAAGTCATTTAAAACCCGGCGGCCAAGCGTCGCGTCGGCGTGATGACGTCATGTTTTCATATCGATACTTACTCGCACTTTCGACGGATCTGAATTGTACAGTTCGCAATGATGCTTTCTTTACTCAATAAAAAATTGCAGTTCGTGTGTGATACTATATACTCACAATATGTTTTCATGGAACGAAGTTCATCGATAATTGTTAATATATATATTTATATCTTTTCACGAAAGTACCAGCTTTAACCGTCCCTTGTATTGTCTTCCATTGATAGCCAGTGTGCTAACATGTGAGCGGGTATGTATCAGACAGTTACGTGTCACACGTCACTAAAACAACCAGTGTGTGATTCAGTGAGTAAAGTACAGAGAAGCGTGTAGAATATACTAACGTTGTTTACATTAGTTATTTACGTTTCCGGCTCTTGTTGACTGGTTGACGCTAAAGCTAAAGTGTAGCATGTCCTCTGTCAGTCACTGTGAGCTCTACAAACCCCAGTAGACAACAACAGGACACAAAGCTGAGGGGACAACATGTCTACGTGCAATAGGCTGCTTCACTTTGTGAAGCACAGGAGTGTGTGGACCAGTGTCCGGAGACATGTCACCACATGGTCTCCTGTGGGAGCTGCGTTCAATACCAAGCCTGTCCGGAGACTGGACACGTTGGACAAGAGCGTGGTTTGTATTTGTCTTACATGATTGAATAATCACAGCACTGCAGCGAGTTATACACACATGTTGTATAAGTCTGTGGTAACAATGATATGATCCTGTCTGTCTCTGTTTGTGTGTGTGTCTCTCTCTCTCTGTCTGTCCATATGGCTGTTTGTATCTCTGTCTGTCTGTCTCTCTTTCCACTGTCTGTCTGTTTGTGTGTGTGTCTCTCTCTCTGTCTGTCCATATGGCTGTTTGTATCTCTGTCTGTCTGTCTCTCTCTCCTCGTGTCTCTGTCTGTCTGTCTCTACCTGTTTCTCTGTCTCTTTCTTTGTCTATACGGCTGTATGTGTCTGTCTGTCTGTCTGTCTGTCTCCCCCTCCTTGTTTCTCCATCTGTCTTCCTCTCTGTCAATATGGCTGTCTGTCTGTCTCTCTACATGTCTCCCTCTCTGTCTGTCTCTGTCTGTCTCTCTACATGTCTCCCTCTCTGTCTGTCTGTCTCTCTGTGTCTGTCTGTCTCTCTACTTGTCTCCCTCTGTGTCTGTCTGTCTTTCTACCTGTCTCTTTATCTCTGTGTCTGTCTGTCCCTCTGTCTGTCTCTCTGTGTCTGTCTGTGTGTAACAGGGTTTGTTTGGAGTCCAAGAGCTGAGCTGTCCTGCAGGTTTCCAGGTCGCCACAAAGACGTCTCTGAAAAACACGGAGCTCCTGGTAGAAAAAGTTTGTTCTTGTCCTCCATGTGCAGGGACTGTGGAGTCTTTTGACCAGCTGTCGGATGGGTTGTGTAAAGTGGCCGATCTGGTGAGTTGTAATGACACTACAGTCATTTTACAGATAGTTTGCAACCCAAGCAGAGGGTATGGAAGTTATCCATCAGTAGAAGTTAGCAGTCATGCTCTGAATAGCTGCTGCTCGTATGTAACAATCAATCTAATATTACAAACTAGAATGGCAGTCACCTCCACAAAGACCAATCTGTCTCCTGAAATTAAAACAAGCCTTATAGTTTAGGCCACCTTCTGTTTCTCAGCTTCACATTGATGGTAGTTACAGGTTTCTAGCTCTATTTGTTATTGTAAGCCACATCCCTACCTAACCACATTTAGATCCTCGAGATCTCGAGCAAACCAAACATAACCTCCTTGGCTGAGACAACTAATGTATTCACAATAATTTGTGATATGTTACATGGAGTGCATATTTACAGTCTGGCTGGTGTTTGGTCATTATTTTATTGAGCTATAAGTGATATGTAACTATTTCCCACTCCCCAGGCCGACTTTGTAAAAGTGGCTCATCCTGATCCCGCTTTCCGTGAGGCTGCAGAGAAAACCTGTATAGCGATCGGCACAGTTGTGGAGAAGTAAGAGGCGACATATTTATCTCATCTTCAAAAATACGTTTTAAAGCCAAGAATAATTACCAAGAAAAACCTATTACATTACACAGCTTGCAACAGTTTGACTCCACTGGTCATTGAAAGACTTTTATTCCTGTGTGCTTTAGTTAAGACAGATCTTGGAAGCTCTTAAAAAAGTTGCAAACAATATATTTTCAGACTGAACACTAATGTTGAGTTATGCAAGAGTCTGAAGAATCTGCTGGACAACCCAGATGTTGTGGCTCAGCTGGACCCTGACACAAGGTAACGTTACTATTATCTTATTTAGTTTTATTGTAGAATCTGTTGGAACCACTGTGGATAAATAATTATCTCTGTCCACAATTGCATCAATTATGATCTCATGACCAGCGATTGACTGTTAAACATTCCTCGATGTTTCTCTCTAGACGAGTAGCAGAGTTGTTCATGTTTGACTTTGAAATCAGTGGAATTCATCTGGATGACAAACTGGTGAGTTGGTCATAAAAGTGCAGTCGCACCTCACAATCACCTGTAAAAGAGAAGATTATGAGAATGATCCACAACAATACATAATGAAAAACATCAGCGTACAGTGTTCGAGACCTCTTCCTGGTCTCACAATGTGGTCTCAGACTGTATTTTCTGATCTCGCTGCTCTGGTCCCTGCAGAGGAAAGAGGCGGTCGCTCTGCACGTGAAGCTGTTGGATTTGAGCAATGAGTTTTTGGTCGGCTCTCACATGCCCAACAGAATTGCGAGGTCTGTGATTCCTGAACATCTTCACCTGCACTTTGCAAGTGAAGGAAGCTTCATCCAAGTTGGGGGGCTGCATGCAGACACCCCTGATGACTTGGTATGTATTTACATGGCCGCCAGAATGTTTCTCCCTTTCTGTCCAGCAGGTGGCACCCTTGTCACCCTTGTTACTGAAAGTAAAGGAATTCAACCCTCTGTAAAAAAAAAAAGCTTTTGTTTTTTTCTCAGCAGTGTTGTTAATAAATATTCTCTACTCTTACAGTGAGCATCGTTGTAGCTTTAAAATCATAGACAATATATTCTGAAACTTTACCTTTCTAGTTATTTAGCTTTACAATTACAGTTATTTCAAATATATATATTTATGTGTTTATGAATGCATATATAGTTTGCTTTTATTTGACATTTCTCAAATGTCTTCTGCACTTCTGTTATTTACATAAAAGCTATCATTATGTATACAGTTGAAAGCTATGAAAGCATTGTATTATATTATATTTGATATAATCTTACTATAATTACAGAAATGACATTATTAGTTCTCATGAGGGGTGATTAGTATATCCCAGCAATGTGTAAAGTCAAATTACTGCCTAAATCACATAAAAACAGACAGTGCAGGTATAGGTGAAGTAAAAACCGTTTATATGCTAGATCATCAATAGGTCTCACAGCCTGGCTTCTAACTATTGATCAATAGATTGTGTTGTTTGCTTAAACAGTGTTGCTAAATTGATGCTTTAGATCCGTTAATCATGAATCTTACCCTGTCTTTCACTCATAGGTGCGGGAGATTGCCTACAGGATCTACCTCTATCCTAATGCTGACCTGATGAGGTGTCTGGAAGAGCTGCTGGAGTGCAGATACAAAATGGCCAAACTGGTGGGCTACGAGTCGTACGGTCACAGAGCCCTGAAGGGAACGATGGCCAAAACACCAGGTTCATCAATCTTTTGCTTCAGTGTAGTTCTCATGAGTCAGAGCTGTAACTGTCTGATTGATTGATAGAGAGCGTATGAAAAGATTAATTTCATCTCATATTTAAATGTTTCTCATGTAGTAATTCTAAAATTACACAGCTATACAGAAATTATTTTTCTAAGCTGCTCGTTCTGTGTCTTTGGCAACTGATCTAAGGAAGTTTTAAAAGCTGCAACTTTATTTTTTATTACCCTATGCAGAGACGGTGATGAGCTTTCTGCAGTTGTTAACAGACAAGCTGTCAGACAGGTACAGTCTCCTCTTTTAAGTTTGTCTACAGGTTGTTGTCATGACCTGATTTTTGTTTTATATCATTTCTTTAATTGGCTAGGTAGTTAAAGACCCATTAAATCACTTATTTTCTTTATTGTTAAGTATAATATAAGTTGGTGGATCATTAAACACGTGACGTCCAAGAGTCGTAATTATTTTGTCTCAGTTGATTCACATTCAGAAGACCTCAGGCTTTTGGTTTATGTTTTTATTAACGTGGATTCTTTGTGCTTGGGATTCCTCAAAAACACACGTACACACGTCAGGTGGCCCCTTGACGCTCGAAATTACCCACAGGTGTGAACGTGAGCCTGTTAGCCTGGCAGCCTGTCCAGGGTGTTTCCCTGCCTTCAGCCAAATGCATGCTGGGATAGGCTCTGCCACCTCTTGACCCTGAGCAAGAGATGGCAGCATAAAGACTGGAATGAATGCCTCCAGTCAATTAGCTCATGTCTTGTTTTGGTGTTTTTCTTTTTATCTCACAGAACAGCACAAGACTTCAAGATGATGAGCGACATGAAGAAGAAACTCAACCCTCGTAATTCTGTGAGTGATCTCTGTGCACAAATGTTCTTTACACACAATGATCTCCTGTTCTCCACTACACCATTATAGAGAATCCTGAAATATTACACAGTTTCCTCCGTCAGCATGTCAACAGTATAAAGTGCTTAAAGGTTTAACATGAGCTTTTGATATGAACGAGCTTCATGCTGCCTATAAATCATTTTCATTAGTTTGATATCACCTCTAAATAAAACAGCTCCTGGTCTCGTCTTACAGGAGCTGATGCCCTGGGATCATCCGTACCTCAGCGGTGTGTTGCGTGCTGAAAGGTGGGTGTCTGCCATCTTCATGAGACATATCTTCTAGCCTGCTGTTATTTGATAAAGTCGTCTTGATCAGTATCTTTGAGATAGTTTTCTATATTCTGGCATAGTACAAGTTGTTATTGCAGCTGAGCTCTTCCTCAGGTGACAGATGAAACAAAAGGTGTTAAGGGAGAAGCATGGGAGTAGTCAAGCTGTTCTCTCATATTACTTTTCTGATTCAGGACAATACAGTCTGATATAATCGTCCTCTGCTGCTTCAGTCTGTGGTTCTTCTTTGTTGGTGTTTGTAGCTGTGGCATTTTGGGCTGATTTTAATGTTGAGCTCGGCTTCACAGTGTTCCTTACACAGAGTATTGATATTGAGTTTCAGACAGTGCATTATGCAGCTGCTAAAGCATTTCAACACTAATGTTTTGACATTTAAGATATAATATGTAACAATTCTTCATGAAAATGTCTAAATATAGGTCCAGTGAAGAGTATATTGCCTTTTAATTGCATCACATCCATTTCACCTGTGACTTTAAACATCTCTGCTATAACTTTCGGGGTAAACAAAGTATGATGAAGTAAAAACTCTCTGCAAGCCAGGTAGCCTGTTTTCCTTCCACTGTTTGTTTTAGTCACTCGTAGTGGATCAGGATTATTCGTTGCGCTCTGTTGCGTATCATGAATAAAACTTTGACACATCACCTCATCCGTGAACACGATTTGTGCCTGAGGTAGATTTTCGTCGACAGGGTGGTAAAGAAAACAACTCCCATGACTCCACACTGCTTCACAACGTCTTCAAACTAAGTCTTCTTTATTGTTTTGATACAGAGAACCCTAAATATTGTGCGTTTAACCGGATTAAGATGGTAGTCGGAATAAGACACCACCATGTAAACAGCATTTTCTGATTAATTTACCCTGAATAAATTCATAATCAGAATAAAAAAGTAATAATCACAATAAGACAGATTATTCTGACCCTAGTCACATTATGTAGACAGTTTTCAGAGCATTTTGTTCCAACAACATACGACAGTTACCAACTGATTGACGACACATGCTCTGGGTTTAAGTGTCAACAAGATGGAGAAATTTTGAGGAGTTGAAACTTTTGCATTGTTAAAAACACTCAAAATGGTAAAAGGTAGCATCGTGCATAACAGTATGTCTGGTTGGGGTTTTAAAATTCTGGTGGGAACATTGGATGTATGACGTAGTGGAGGTAGTAATATTAACATGTCAAAAATAGGCTTGACATATAAATGAGAATATGATTGGAATATTCTGTGAGCAATTTAATGGAAATAATTTCTTATTCACAATCAGAATATCGCTGTCCATGTAAACACAGTCACTGGCACAACTGTAGCTACACATTTTAATCTCATCTTTCTCTCTGGCTGTAATGTATTAGGTGCTGGTGATGATCTTGACTTCCTCTCGTTTTTCACCTAATTTGACTTGATCAGGTTTTAATTCTTTTCTCATTTCAAACTCGTTAAACAGTTTATTCACGTCACCACGTACTAAATTTAGCTGTTGAGTTTTTTTTTTTTACGGATATCAGTTCTTAATGAACTATCCTTTCCCTTCCTAGCACTCACCAGAGACTGGTAACACACTGGGCCAAACGTTCTGGAGAAGTTTTAACTAAATCTTCATTGCAGATGTTATAGATCCCTCATGTGTCCTTTGGATTCAAGCAGCCACCAAGTTGTGTGTGTGTGCAATACCATGTCTCAGGGGTTCCCAGGGTTTACTGAGGAAAAGGAGTGCATCTTGTCCTCCACCCTCATGCTGCCACTCGTCCAGCAGAGGAAGACTCCAGACTTCTCCAGTTTGTGGTTTTGGGCTCTGCTTGTTGGCAGGAGATCCAAAAAGAAATTAAAGATGCAGTCTGATTGCATTAAAAAGCAGTTTCCCTAGAGCTGCCTTCATTTTCCACCACACACAGACACACACCCATGTGTGTCTCTCTATAGTTGTGAGGACACGCATTGATATACTGCATTTCCTAGACCCTTACCCTAACCATCACAACTACATGCCTAACCCTAACCTAAACCCTCATTATAACGCTAACCCTAAAACCAAGTCTTAACCCTAAAAAGCCAAATAAAATTGTGAGGACCAGCCAAAATGTCCTCACAACTTCAAAATGTCCTCACAATGATGGTATTGAACCAAAATTGGCCCTCATAACTATATATAGACATGCCCACACACACACACACACACACACACACACACACACACTGAGAAATCAGCTGAGAAACCTCACTCACTCAAATACTTTTCTATTAATCTGTTCAATCTCCAACCGTTGAGAGTTGGAGATTGATCAAACCTTATTGAAATGAAGTACAGTGTGTGTATATGTGTGTGTGTGTGAGTACATGTGTAGCTGGTAGCTGTGCTCAGCAGCAGTCTGTTATTCATCACTGATAATAAAACACTAGATGTGGCACTAAACAACCATTTTGGTCTGCTGCTCTTTATCTAGTGCTGTGTGGCCCAGGGACAAGAAGCTTGTGGCATTGGCCAACAAGCTCAGGTCATAAATGTGCAATGATTCGTAGATTCTTCTGGCATTTAAATGAATCATGTGTGGTCTGCACCAATAAGAGCTGTGTGGAAGATTTGAGTGTATACATATGTTTATTTGAATTAGTTTCCACTTTCCTCAGTGGACTAGAAGATGGGATGTAAAGAAAACACTAGATTACTTTGCATTAGGGACACATCTCATCTTTTATCCCCGTAGTTGCAGATGAGACTGGTATCCCTTCTGTTTTCATATACATTTGCTATTAAATGAAGACTATTTAAATCAAAGAAGAGTGAGACTGAGGGTTTAATCTGATTACTAAATGCAGCAACTCTGGCAAATCCTTTATTCATGTTTTAAATAATTTCTTGTAAAGGAAGTCAAGACATTTGTTTGGAAAAGGTTGATCGCATCATAACAATCAAGATTCTTGCATCTTTCAATTCTATATTCCATTTTATATTTTATATTTTTATTAGGTACAACATAGAGCCCAGTCTGTACAGTCCCTACCTGTCTCTGGGTGCCTGTATGGATGGTTTGAACAACCTCTTCTCTCAGCTCTACGGTGTCTCCCTCATGTCTGAGCATCCCAGTGCCGGAGAGGTTTGGAGCGAGGACGTCCGCAAACTGGTGAATCTCCCTTACTCTGCAAACAGTCTGTGATTGTGCTCAGTCTTTATGTTAATGACATTTCAGTGCCTCTTTGTAATGTGTATTATGATTTGATTTAATGTTGTTGGTTGAAGCCTGTTTGCAAATACAGCTGTTAAATAATTGTGTTTGTGTTCTTCTAGGCTGTGGTACATGAGACGGAGGGGCTACTGGGATATATCTACTGTGACTTTTTCCACCGCTCAGATAAACCTCATCAGGTTTGCAAACATTCATTTATTTTATCTGCACCTCTCTTCTTACTACCAGTTGTGTTTTCAGTGTAAAATACATGCTAACTAATAGAAGAACTTTATTAACAAGATAATAATAATAGTATAATATTTATTACTATATTATAGAAAACAAGGATCACACAATACAGCTAATCACACAAACAATACAAATGTGAGTCAAATAGTAAGAACAAAATCGGGAAAAGGAAGTAGTTAAATAAATTATTAACACATGTATATTGATATGTACATTTTTTAGCTGAAATTCCTGTCCTGTCAATAAAAATGAAATGTCTTGAAAATAAAAGCAAGTCAGTAGAAACAGAAAAAACAAGATGAAGTGGCACAGTTAGTGATATAGACAGTTCTCCATGCCAGTGACAAAATATCATCTACATTATTATAATTTTTTGTTAATCTCCCTGTCCACTTCTGGCCTCATGTCCTCATCCCCCTCCCAGGACTGTCACTTCACCATCCGTGGCGGCCGCTGGTGCGAGGAAACGGGTCAGTACCAGCTACCGGTCGTGGTGCTGATGCTGAGTCTGCCCCACCCGTCCAAGAGCGCCCCCACCCTTCTCACCCCAGGCATGATGGAGAACCTCTTCCATGAGATGGGGCACGCCATGCACTCCATGCTGGGACGCACTCGCTACCAGCATGTCACAGGTGAGGTGTGAGCACACACAGAACATCCCGGTTACTGTAACCGTGGGTCAGGTTAGTCAGGATTTATTTAACTTGCAGAGGATGTAGAGAACTAGGAACAATCCAGCAACGTTGGAGATGATTGATGTTTGACACTTGATGAGCTCTTTGTCACAGATTAGAATTATGTTGTTAGATACAGAGATATAGGTTGTCACATTACAGTGTGGAGCATTCAAAATTGAGGGTGAATTGGAAAGTTGAAGCCCTGAGGAGAGGTTTACATCATCTTCGGGTGCCAAACCTGTTACTTTAAACTGTTTCACTTGTCAGATAAAGTTGATGGATTCCTTTTCAAGTAATTTAAGATCCCAAATGTATTTATTTACACTAATAACAGTATCCCTTAATTCAACTGGAGGCTGTTTCTTCAATGGACACCATGTTTATGCCTGTTTAGACATGTGGCTCACAACAGTTTCGTTACCAGTAACTTAATGCTGCAGTTATGACTCCATGCCAGTGACAGCCTGAGGCATTTGTTTGGGTTGTCTGTTCCATTCATGTGAACACGATACCTCAAGAATGCCCTGAAGGAATGTCTACAAATGTTCGGTAGAACTCTTAGATGAAATTATTAGAATTTGGTCAAATGTCCAGGTCACTGTGACCTTACAAAACAACATAATTCTTTCAAATTTCCCCGATTTCATTTTTTCCTCATACGTGAGCTCTGTCTCTCCTCCAGGAACCAGATGTGCAACAGACTTTGCCGAAGTCCCGTCCATCCTCATGGAGTACTTTGCAACTGACTATCGAGTCATCAGCCAGTTTGCGCGCCATTACCAAACTGGACAGGTACTAAACTAAACCCTCAAAATAAAGACTAATGTGAAGACAGATTTGCAAAAGTGTTACTCGATGACTGCAGAGACTTTTTTCCAAATATGTCCATTCTAGTAATGTTTACTCCTTTATTTTTCATTTTATTCTCGAATCTTTCCATGATGATTGAATGAATTTCGTTTTATAATCTAAAAATGTGGACATGAATTTTTGATTGTCTCCTCAGCCTCTACCTGAGAGTATGGTGGCTCGACTGTGTGAGTCAAAGAAGGTGTGCGGAGCTGCAGACACCCAGCTGCAGGTACGACTAGTCCTACACCCTTTCACTGCTAAGGCTCATTTATGCTCAACGTTAAATGGAGGGAGCTTTCTGTCCGAACTCTGCGTTCATGTCGTTCATAATTGTGCATGTCTTCTGAAAGCTTGTGGATACGAAGAAAACAGATGGAGCGGAGCAGTACCTCCAGAAATCATGGGGGGGCAGTGTAGCAAATATAGAGAGACAACCGTTGGACATTTCAACGAAGAATCCACAGTGGACATGTCACAATATATTTAATGGCCTCACAGACGACTGCAGTTTTCAATGGGGTCGCTTTTTTTTTCTTTCTTAAGAGATAAATTATCGCGACACTCTTGACTGTGCTGCCCTCTAGTGGATGTATTGCTTAACAATCGCGGCAACATCGAAGCATGAAGGCCGTGATGGTTACATGGATTTAAACGGACGTTTCACTTATATATGTACTATCATCAATGAGTCTTAAATATTATCCCTCCTTAAAAAGCTGTGAATATGGCTTGGAAATCAAGAAATGCATTACAGAAACACCTAATCACTGAGGAACAGAGCGGTGTTTGAGGAACAGAGGGGTGTTTGAGGAACAGAGTGGTGTTTGAGCACCGGCTTCACTGTTTCTTAAAGTCATGACAGAAAGCAGAAGATTCAGTGTTTTGATAATGAACATTCCTTCAATGTTGAGAGCCTCCAGAGCTTTAAGGATGAAGGATGCAGAAGTGTTACTTATCATAAACATTTAACAACAGCTGTTAGTTGAAGAGGTCATACAAACTTTTCCTTTTTAGTGCATGTGAGACCGCAACCAATATAGTTTGTTATTTCTGATTATATCATTAAACCATATTACATTTCTCTTGTTTTGCATTTCTGGTTTATTTGAGCAGATTAAGTCATGTCCTGGATGAAAACAGAAGAACATCTTGAATCTAGTCTAAATGTTAAATTCATTATAGAGGTTAAATAAAACAATATGCATTCTATTATTTTTTTCTACAGAGCACTCTGGGTCGGTCGCTGCTGTTAATTTTTTCTTCCCTCTACCTTTCTGTAGTTAAACATGTACTATATGTGCAGGACTGATTCAGCAGAAAGTGTGTTTTTCTTCTTACTGGACAGATTTTCTACGCAGTCTTGGACCAGATCTACCACAGCAAACCTCAGAACTGCTCCACCACGGACATCCTGAAAGAGATGCAGCAGAAATTCTACGGCTTGCCTTATACTCCCAATACGGTACAGAAGCTGCTCCTAAATATTATATCACGAGATCTGTTAGAGACTTTGAGGTTGTTGACGATTTGGGGAAAGTTCTGCTCATGATTCCATGAAGACTCGTCTCACTACCCAGTTGATCTCAGGACTTCTTTAGCTTTCTATTCTCCTTTTTCTTTCCCCACGTTCTCTCTGCTTTTATATCTTTTACCCAGGCTCAGTAGCATTTAAGGGATTAAAGTCTTTTTTGAAGCCCTGCTAAAATAACAAAGCAGAGGTATACTTTGAATGAGACCTCCCCGGGGGAAATATTTGAAACTCTTGGTCCCAGTCCTTTAATGAAAAAAGCTCCATTTCCCCCACTTTTACAGCTGTGGGCGAGGGGATGAGGTTAGGAGGGAGAATGGAATATAAAAAACGGCCATAATTTAGCTAGGAATGGCCCTCATGGAGCATTTTACTCTGGTCTGTAATTATGTGGGGTGCCATCAGAAATACAGATTTCAGAAGTGCCGTATATTCTCCCAATTCTCGGGGTCCTGGCCACAGTTTCTCCTAACAGGCGCCCTCCCACACTTTTGCCTGTGCCCTCCGTTGTAGCTCCCTCTCCAGAGACTGTGGTTTATGTTATGCAGTTTCCCACTGTCAGAGTTATTACTCCTCAACTTTTCAAACCACACTGAAAGCTCTAACAGGCACTTCACCTCCATGTGCACGGCCAACCACAGCAGGATCATTTCCCTCATGTGAAATGAGCACGATTGTAGCCCTTGACGATCAGGAATCGGATCATCATTGGATCAGTGTAAGTGAAAACAGATTTGTTTAGATCCCCCAGTGACAGACTCTACTTAAACTTGTCTTTCTTGTAAATTCACCCTCTGAATCTCTCTGTGTCTCTCCTCACATCCTCATGGAAACACAGCAGAGGAAAAATTTCCACAGTAAAGCAAACGTTAGAGTGGCTAATAGGTTACGGAGAGCCACGGATTATAAACATTAGGGTGACGCTGACATGTGTATGGTTTATAGAGCAGGGCTATCAGGTCCGGCTGTGCACTGAGAGAGAGGATCAGCTGTGAGTAACACAAACCACATGCTCACCCTTGAGTTGAGGATAATATTTGGAAATAAATGGCAGAAAGCAAAATGTTCTTTTGACTGTGTTGACATTTCTGTAATCTGCGATTCTTGGCTACGATGCTTTAGGACCAAGTGTTTGTTTCTCTTGTGTTTTAATTTTTTTAATGCAAGTGCCCGCTCACAGTGACTATATTTACATGGGCAGTAACCTCTAAAACATATTTTACATGTGAATATACAGAATACAGGACAAGATTTTGGGGACAGAAGCCTTCTGGTTTCTGTTTCTAGTTCGACTATTCATGTATGAGCAGGCTTTGGTTGCCCGCAGGTAAACAGTCCATGAGGAGAGCAGAAGAGCTGAAACACATTGACCCGAAATGCATCAGCTTCTTAATTAATCAGTATTCACATGCAGATAGCTGTTAATAGACTTTAATCAAAATGTCGTCTGGACCTAAAACACCTCCAGTTTTTGTTTTGTGTGAGAAACATTTAAATTGTGTGATAGAAGGAGCTTGTCGGACTGTAAACATGGTGAAAGGAAGAGTCTTGGCCTAAATACTCAGATTGCATGGACAGCAATATTTATTAACTTTATTCAGAATGAGACATCATTTCAACTATGTTTATATGAGTTGCTATTTGAAAATTCTATTCATATTCAAATAAATTTTTTAATTTCAATTTTTCAAAATTCTGTTTACATGTTACAGTCGGTCAAAATTACATCCTAATACTTGTTTACACCTGAACCCAGGACTTATGTTGTCAGGCAGTTCGTAACTATCACATGTCGATGATGTAAATCATCTGAACAGGACTTTATATACATATTAAAGAAATAATGTAACAAAAGGATAGAATAATCCACATGACTTTATTTGATTGTTTTTTATTCTGAGTATGACCTTATTTAGGTTTAGGTAAATCTGAAATGCTGTTTACAAGGCTGTGTTTTAATACAGATCATTTTCTTCATCAGGTGACAATCAGAATGTTGCTGTCCATGTAAACATGTCAAATGTTCCACGTTCTGTGTAGTTGGACAAAAACACCTCGAGTCAAGTTTGAAAGTACAAAAACCATCTGTCATCTCATGTACAAGTAGAACAGAGTAAAAAGCCTGCGCTGACGTTGTGTCCTTTTGTATGTAAGGATCAAAAGGAGATCTCACTGACATGTGACCCACTTACTCTCTCACAGAAGTTGACATTAATCATTTGATGCGTGGCTAAGGGAGTGGAAACAAAGAAGGAGCTCAGAAGTCTAAAAAATCATTTTCATGGCGTATGTTTAAAGCATTTCACCAAAGACCAAACAGCTCTTCAATAGCTGCTTCATGTTTCAAAATACAGTAGAATCACTGTTCAAATGAAAGGCTGCGGTTCCCATAGGATAAAACTTAAATTAAAAGAAAATATGAACAACAGAGCGTCGCCCAACTTCTGTCAACAGTCCCACACTTTGTGAGTTTGACTTTAAACAGTTAAAACAGACTTTTTGTGATTTACACCACCCAAGGCAGAGTATCATTGCTCCATAAAGGCTGGGAACACAGACAAACTGTTTACTCTTATTAAAGTCACTATGGCCCAGAAGAGTCTCGACAAGTTAACACTGTGGGGCTTTAAGTATATTTACTGCTGGGTCAGTCCGCCAACAGATTAAAGTGATCAGTTCACTGTGTATAATGTCAGAAGAGGTCAATTGTATCTATGAGAAGACAGAATTATGTTTTTTATGCAACTTTGCTACTCCCCTCAACTCACTGGCCCTTTTTTATCATCTTAAACTTAATGCAGGGTGGATGTGCGCCCTACAACATCATAAAATATGTCAAATTAAACTTTACAAATAAAAGACCTTAAGAGGTTTTATAGTGTCTTACATTCAAATTGGGCACTTAGGCAAGTCACTGCGAAAGTTAGAAAATTGCTCTGCTCTACCAGACTGAATAAGAATTATTAGTTCCAGTGAATGCTGCGTTGTGAGTCTATCTTGATATTTGAAATGAGTCCAAATGAAATCTAAGCTTAATTTACACATGTGGAGTGTGTAAATAAGCAGCTTTTTGCCATTTGCCCCCAAGAGGCCAAAAATAAAAGAATTCAAGGTTACATACAGTATACTGCTGTATAATTACAGTCTCTAATCACAAAGAGAAATTAAAATATACCTAGATTTCTTCTAACTCTTCTGCTCCTGAAGTGTGCAGGTCATCTGTGTTCAAACACAGCACATATGTTGCACACGTTATTCTTGTATTCAGATAATAATTGTACCTGCATTTGGAGTTTGAGTCAATAACATGTTATTTTAATGTGAAGATGGAAGAAAGCATCTGCAGTTTGTTAGGTTTGTTAAGTATGGCAGCTGCTGTCTCCTCTAACAGGCTGAGTGTTTGAGTGTTTGCCAGCTGAATTCCCCCACAGTCCCCGCTCACAAAGATCATAAAAGAGCTCGTCTTTATAGATATGGAGAGGGGCCCACCTCAGGCAACTACAGGGGAAAAAAGAGGGGAGAAGAAAGGGGCTTTCTACCATTTAGGAATTTCCACGTTTTGTCCTTTAAATTAGGAGCTAGTGTGTTTTGTTATAGAGGTTTGTTGGATGACAGTTTTATTTATTCCACTGATATTTCTATAATGAAAGCAGCTGAGAAGATGATGACATGTTTTACATATTTATTGGCAGACTTCATTTTCTTTCCCTCCATATCAGTGGAGTGTTGAAAGAAGAAGGTTGAGATTTTATTGAGATGCTTTTGATGTAAGCTTTAGTTTTATTTTCAGCTTTAATAATAGTCTACAGCCTCACATTGAATCACTGGAATAGGTAACTGTAAACATGGAGCAGCTTCTCTCAACAGGTTTTACGACCACAGACGTTCAAGCCTTGTAAGGCTGTGTGACGTCCTCTACACAGCATCACCACACACATTAAACCCATTATGTGTTTCATATTGTCAAAACTAATTCATAGTGACGGGGAGTAATAGCATGCTCTCTTTGTGTAACAGCTTTAATCAGGGGCCAGAATTCTGCTGTAACTTCTCTCCTGTGAGTTTGTTGTGTCACATCCTGTTGCCGTATTATTTTTAGTTCCTTTTCACTCAATTGAAGGTGATAATGTTGTGGTTTCTTCTTCTTTTTTCATTTACGGTATAGGCATGGCAGCTGAGATTCAGCCACCTGATTGGCTATGGGGCTAAGTATTACTCCTACCTCATGTCCCGGGCCGTGGCCTCAATGGTGTGGCGACAGTGCTTCGTTCAGGATCCTTTAAACAGGTGAGACTTGGCTTGATAGAGTTCGGATACTCAACCTAAGGGGATGTTGGGTTAAGACAAAATTTTTTAAATGTTTGGAACACTTGTGTAGCCATCATATTTAAGCTCTGTCTTTTTTGATGAAAATGATAAGAGTGATATTTAACAACATAATTATGTTATCAACGAAAGCTGCACCACTTAATTTTTGCTGAATCAAATTAAATCCTCCTTAAATATAATTCTTTAAAACAGGTGGAGCCTCAGGAGTATATAAGTAAAATTCAGTGTTTTCCCAAAAGAGATACTAAAGACCCTTAATATCATCACAGAGGGCCACATCTATTTATAGACTCTCAGAAACTCTCATAAAATCACAAAATGATCACTCCAGGACTTCTCAAGGATGTCAACAAGACACGCACTGTCTGGACATTTTCCCTAAATTTTCCTGCCAGCCCCCAGTAAAATGTCCAGAGTGAGTGGGCAGCTGGAAAAAAGAAAAAGATGTCATGCACTGTAACCGTGAGCTCCATGGCAGAATTTATACGTTCTGACTCCTGGACGCTCTACACAGACACCACCCAGCCTGAATTTTCCAGACATTTTCCAGTTGTAGTGAACACATCAACCTGCTGCATTGTCCATATATGAAAGGAAAACTCTATTTATACAGACTCATATTCCAGAGTTATTGTCTAAAAACAGCTTTGCACAGAGAACCTATGTAACATACTAGAGGAAAGAAAAAACTGAAAAGAAACACTCTCACTGCATGTAAGTGGCATCAATTCTTCCGGTTGGAAGTGGACAATTAATAATGATGTCTGAATTGAAGCCAAGTTTAAAGGACACGCAGCACCACAGGATGACCTGTAAAGCTGGAAAAATTGATTGTTAGGGACGGAGTGAGCAGGGCCGCTGGGGGAGATATGACTGAACCTCCAACTGATGCTATAATCACCCCTCAGATCGAAGCCAATTTGTCAACATGTGCTGATCAGTAGTCGTGCAGATACTTGCCATTACATTTAAATTGTTTTGAAATGATGGTTTCCACTTCCTGGGTGCCTTTCCGCCCCTCAATATCAGTTTGGTCCACACATTTTTAAAATGATTGTGTTAAAAACAAAAGAATAAATGGAAACAAAAAGAGAAATCAAGGCAAGACATTAAATCTTTAACTTTTAGAAGTATTTTAATCTTGGAGGAAAAAAACCATTATCAACACCTCGCCTATCTGCTTTACCTTTGAAATGTTTTCTGTCAGGAAGCAAACTTAATGCTGCAGGTTTTCAGATGATAGCATTAACAATGATGTTTGAATTGAATAATGTCCCATGGATTAGAAAAGAATTGAAAGCCTCTACTTGTATCCCAAAGGTTATGAGGTTCACTGAGCTCCTGTACTCCTGAGTTATGACATCCAGACCCTTTTCAGTTACTTCTAACCTTGCATTCATGAGTTGAGTTACACAGATGTGGTGCAGGCACAACAGGAACCTGTTTTGTGTTTGGAGCACTGAGACAGATGCCTCCTGACAGGGTGCCTCCCCTGGATACTGTCTAAGTCTCTGCTGCCTGACATTGAACATTACATTAATGTGAAACCTGCACCTTGGGAGGTGTCTGCTGTAATTCACAGACACACATTACCAGACCCTCTCTATCACAAGTGTTCGCCCCTGGACATAGCACAAAGACACTTGTTTTGAAAAACAAAACCCCTACTGACTCCAGCCCTGCAGCACTCGCTCACTACTTCTCTCATTCTTCTCATTCTCTTTTTCTTTTCCTTCACTGTCTCTCTGTCTTCCTGTTCTTTGCTTTTCTTCTGAGATTGTTTTAGTTCCAACTGCAGTTATCAGATCTCATGTCACTTGTCTGTTGTGAACAGACAGCTTAGGAGACTTGGCCCTGGGCTCCAAGTTGTTGCGGCAGCAGTGGCGGAGGGGTAGAGAGAGTATGTGGAGCTGATAGGGGAGACTACAGGTGTTTGTAACCTTATCTCTTTCTCTCTTTTGTGTCTGCCTCTCTCTTTCTGTTTTTTTCAGGGACATGGGAGAACGTTACCGTCGGGAGATGCTGGCCCATGGAGGAGCCAAGGAACCCATGCTAATGGTGGAAGGTGCCGTACCATGTCAAAATATTTACCAGATGTTGCAAGAATCTTTTCCCTTTAACTCATATAAGTCAGTGAAACTGAGACATTTTATTACTTGTTCATCTGGAAAAACACCAAAGGCCCCACTTCTCTCTCCAGTGTCTATGCTCACCATTGTTCAATTCATTCATCCATTCATCTATACCACTTATCCTTTGGAGGTCGCAGGGCCAATCCCAGCTCACATTGGACGAGATCTGGGGTACACCCTGAACAGGTAGCCTGCGTGTCACAGGGTCAACAGAGACAAACAACCAGTCACACACACATTAACACGCACAGACAGTAGGTGATTTGTAGGTGGATGAGGAGGGATACCATCCCTTAGAAGCCAAAATTACCAAATCCCCATTTCTCATCAAGCCACTGTGAGTGTGTTAGTCTGGTTCATGTGGTTTGGCCAAGTCTGAGCTGGAGCCTCCACTTTTGCACACATTTACCATTTTAACACACCTTCCAAGCTTTTCTTATCTTTGTTTACAGGAGCTTTGTCAACTCTGAGACTATGGTAGGCTGCAGGGATATACGTTGTGAAGTCAGCTGCCTCTGCAGCAGTCACTCCGTATTCAGGCTGCTTTAGTCCAACCCTCTTCTAAGCCCACTTATTTGATCTTCTTAAAAAAATCTAAATGACTTTGAGTATCATGTTGCTTTTCTGTGCACAGACAAAATCTAGCTGGAGGGAAGACAGACATGGTTGATTATAGGTTTGAGTGATAAACAATGCTGACTCTGCAGGGCTGAGAGCACAGACTGGTACATTCCACTCTGTGTTTAACTGCTTAAGATCAAACACATTTTTAGCCATGCTTGTGACATGGCTCTAAAGACTGCCTTGTCAGCCATTTGATTCATTACTTTGGTTTTCGTTGATCCATCAAATGTCCCCAAATTTTGAAAAAATTATTCATGGACCTCAGACAATGAATCCTTCAAATTTTGTGACTACTGTCTTTTCATCTATGTCAGTACCAGGTCAGAATCTGAATTTGTCCAATGCTTTGGTTGATGACTAAATATCGGCAAAACTAATGCTATCACACCAAAGATGTACTCTGCATTATTTACCAATTATCGAATGTTAGTGTTTTAACAATCTAGCTCTCTGTGTCTTTCAGCCTTTCTCCGGGTTTTTAACCATCAAACTGTAGTTAATCAAAGGTGTCATTGAAGAAGCTGTCGTTTATCTTATCGGAATGTCATGCAAAAAAGGCTTCCTCCTGTTTTCCTCCTCACTTTGTGCTCCCGTCACTTCCTCCTCTCCTCCACTCCTTGAGAAGTCGCTGTGGCATGTCTCCACGGGACAAAAGAGGGGAGGATGAGAGGGAGTTGTAATATCAGGTGACATTTTGGGAGCATACTGTAAATCTCTCCCTCAGGGTCACCTCCTCCTCCCTCCTCCGTCAGATTGTCCCTCTGATGGCTCCAACTAGGGCTGCAACCAACCTCTGAAATTACAACCACCAACCAATCAGGTCTTTGTTACGAGATCTACCGTCCAGTTGACTGTTATTGAACTAACAATATTTGCTTTTATGGCTCCCGTTGAAGTGAGTGGCACTCTAATTATAGCCCCATGCCCTGTGTGCAGAATAGTTATCAGGGTCATATTGATCCCTCCGGCTGTCTTTCCCCTGCCATAAGTCATGGTATGAGGCTCAAGGCTGTAATAGTGGAAAATAGTAGTTTGTCCAAAGAATTAAATTTTATAATAAAAACTGCAGATCAAATTAAAAGAGCCTTGAAATTGCTAGATGTTAGTTCCAGTGAAGCATTTTGGCAGTGTCCTATAATAAATTATATGATATTTGATAGTCATCTAAAAAAACATTTTTCTTTTAAAAAAACAAAAATATAATAAAATCTATTCTTGGTCTGGAGAATTGCTTAAACTAAATCCAAAACTCCCTACATTTTTAAAGAAGATTCCTTCAGCCTGTTTGCTATTTTGATGGATACATGTGTCCTCATAATTTACCATAACATCATGAGCGCTGAAGTCAGAGTTATAAAAGCACATCATTGCATGTGCTGAAACATTTAGCTTTTCGCCGTTCTTTGCCGTGGGGTTGAGAGGTTCATAGAAACCATCTTGAATTCATATTGGAGAACGGAAAGGGGTTTTGTAGCCAGTGAGAAGGGCCCTTTTTATATCTAAAGGAGGATTTAGGCCACGAGAGACCAGAGAACCAGAGGAAGGACACTGAATCCAGATCCAACTCAAAACACTTTCGAGCAAAGATAAATGGAGGTGCGTAACATTTCCCTGCTGTCCCCTTTCGGCGAGGTGGTAGAGGGGACACAAGGGCACACTGGGAACCGGAGCAGGCCCGGCTAAGGCTAATCAGAGGCCAGTCTTTATCTTCATGGCTTGCTGCCCGCCACTGGGTGTTTCCCAGCACAGACGATGTTGAAATGTAAACCTGAGCATTAAATCCAGACCAGCTGCACCAGGACCGAGTTAGCGAGGCAGGGAAAAAGAGAGAGAGAGCAAGAGGGAAGAAAAAAGGGGAGAAAGGGAATAGAGTGAAAGGTGAGCGACTGGATGAACTGAACCTCGGGTCCTGCTACAGAGAGGGCTTTCATGGGCCCGACTGTTCCCAGAGCTCAGGCTGCCGAGCACAGAAAATGGATCTACTTGGGCCAGGCAGCCAAGTCCCAGGACCCTGTTAATGCTTTGTCCGGAGGCAGCTCGACTGAAAAGCTCTTATGACTGCATGCATAGTTCCTAATAAACCCTAACAGCACGGTGGTCCGTACTGTCCCACAGCACTTCTGTGACAATGATGTATGGTTCTGTCTGACCTGAAGGAGAAAATAAACTTTACCGAAAAGAAGTAAAGCTGTAAAATACCCAATTTATAGCTGCTAGGTAAAAGCAGACATGATTTGTGATGATCTTTCACGGCTTCACACAATTCAGGTATCGAAGTGACTTATCCTTGATTTATTGAGAGGTGTTTGTTTTTTGATGACCACAGAGCTAAGAAGAGGAAAGTGAGGAAACACTTTAAGAAGCACTCTGCACAGCTCCAGAAGGATTGGACTTTGTTGGCATCTTTGTGTGATGGAAACAGAGATCGACCAATGAATATAATTTAAATAAAACAACAAAACAAACCAAAGTATTAGGTTTGACCTGTTGATCGTGCTAAGTAAAAGTCCTGAACTTGCCTGAGAGGTAAAAACAAATTCTGATAACACTATCGGCAGAAACATCAAATCCTCAGGATAAAGAAAAGTTATTGAGGCTGATATTTTACAGTTAAGCCATATTCTTTATTATGATAAAGTAAAACTTGAATTACATACAAATGTAAAACTTACTTTAAATGTCAACATGAATGCTCAATACTAACTATACCAAGTGGCAGCACTCAGTGGAAAGTCACTGGATCACCAAAGTCAATATCTTCTGGTGACCATGAACACCTGTTCCATATGTTGTGGTAATCCATCCCATAACTGTTGAAAACAGTCAGTCTTGACCAAAGTGGTGGACGAACAGACCAACACTGCCATACTTAGAGCCTCACAGCTAGTATGGCTTAATGTTTGGCATTTCCTCCTCACCAGTTTAATGTCTGAATTAAAAGAACTGTGTCCAAAAGATTCTTTAAGTTCCTGAAACTGATTAAGACCCATTCCAGTTTGAGCTTGTCCCTCTGTCTTTGTATTTTTATTATTGGTAAACTAGTTTCTTGCACTTTCCATGTTTACAGCTGAGTGAATGTTATAGTAGAGACTGGAGGTGTGCACTATTCTCCCCATATTTAAACAATTACAAAAAAAACTATGTAGACTGAAGCTGCACTGGTTGGCCGAGAAGTACAACCGCAGTGTGGTCATTGAAGTTTCATTATAAATCAGGTCTATGGGCTGTATAGATACTGTGAACACATGAAAGCTGTCAATCCACAGAGAAATGCCAACAGTTTATATTCAGAAACTGCCATCAGGCATGCCCCCAGAAAGGCCCACCGAAACCTAATGTCCAACTTTATTCCGAATTTATTAACATAACACCAAGCAGTTCAATTCATGCAGTCCCTGAACTTGCAAGTTACAAGACAGAAAAATGACGAGGAATCACTCAACAATCACTGGATCCAAGAGAGCCAATTGTTTCAGTTTTGCCAAGCCGCAGTAGTAGGCTACAGTTGGTTACCTGTGGTTGGCCTGGCTGTGCATCACTCAGAAAACAATCAGCCGCAGCTCCACAGAAAACACTGATAGATGAGAACTCACAACATAAATTTGTTTTTTTGTTTCTCGAAACCACAGATATTTTCTTTTTGATGTCACTTAAAATAAAAAAATTATAAATTATATGTTAAGCAGTTTTGTTTGGGGAAAACTTTCCTGTGTTTAGAGGGTGGTTCACTGAGTTGTTTGTAGAGTTTATCCTCGTTAACGTTGCAGGTTTTTCTTCTTTCTTTTCCTTTTGTGAAGGCACTTACTCAACAAAGAGTCTCCCAGTGCAGTGTTTGTCATCACTCTTGTCCCGCTTGCTCTGTTGTCCTGTCTTAAAGTGTGGCTTGGAGAAAAAGCTTCCTGAACTTCAAAGGTGTAATTACAGAGATGGTGAGCTGAGGGTTTGCCTGCAGCTCTGACAGAGGTAACTGCTTTTCTCACCGTGACATGTTTCGAATGGTTACGAGCTGCAGCTGAACACCGGCTGAATGGGCCTGAAATATGTTTTGAAATGTACGATCACATGCTCTCTATTGGAGTGTGCGAACGTAGTTTCGTAAACATGCCGGGAACATGACACTGCAGAGGAGGTGAAGCTGAGGCTCAAGTTACTGCATGCTGCAGTTTGTTCACATTTCAAATGTACATCGCTGCTGCTCCCTGCGCGCTGCTCGTAGGTGTAACTGGCCCATTAAAGCAACCAATTAAATCATGAAAGAACAGAACACCAAGCCCATGGGAGTGGGATCAATAGTTCCTTAGTAACAGTCAGCCTCAGCTCAGCTTTGGGATAGGATGAGGACACTGTCCAATGGTGGTAATTAGTGCCGTAGTTAGCAGGATCCAGGTAAATATAGCTAGCAAGAGCTCGCTACACATATTTTGAGGGAACCAATAAAGCAAGTTATAGCTTCGATTTAGACATACGCTGCTGGAAACGCCAGTGAATAACTAAAGTTTTTAAGGTTACGGTACCAGCTCAAAATTATAATTATCTTTCATGTTATCTGGCCACAATGTAGGTCATCTTACAGTCTACTCCCTGTGTTTTTTTCCACAGCAGCAAAGCTCCTGATAGGCAACAGCTCACATGTTTGATGAACTCAACAGGCAGTAGCTGCAGGCTGGGGAGCAATTTTTAAACATTTCAGCTAAATTCTCGTCCCCAGAGCTGTCATTAGCACGGCCTCAGAGCTGTTAGCCAGCCACATAGGTCCTCATTTGACTGATACCCATCGCCCACCACCCTCTGAGTAAATAAACAACTTATTCTGAGCAGGCTGTGTGCATATAGACTCCTGTGAGAGGTAAGAAGGCAGAAAAGCAAAGAGCTAAGTTCAAGTATACCCAGTTTTGAATAGTAATCCCTCTGTTCTGTTTTGAGAAAATAACTTTTACAGACGAGGGTGTGGAAGTCGAGCCAAAGAAGAGGGTGTGTGACTTGAACGTTCCCACACCACCTTTGAAAAGTTGAGCAGGTACAGAGAATGAGTTCTGCATCTATGCCGGAAAGCACTCTTAAAGTACACTTGGGCAAGTTACCCTGTGTGAATCTGTAGATCTGGGTTTCTGCTCAAAAAGTGCTCTCTTAAGCAGCAGTGTGTGTGAGGATACCTCTGTTGAAAGAGACCCTCTGTTATTTTAAATCCTTGTTCATTCTGTGTCTCTTAACACCTGCTGTTTTACCCAAACTCTGTTGGCCAAGTTGGCTCATGCTGCGGGCCGTGAGATGACTGTAGTGGGTAGAAGCTGTTTTTTTATCCTTGATGACTGTCAATGCAATTATGAATGGAAACTGAAACTCTTAAATACGAGATGATCACAAGGCAACGTCTCTGTCCTAAGGCTCCCTCAACAAAGGACACAAAGCGCAGCTTGTGTTTAGTTTGGCTCTGGGTTCTGAGTCGCCAAGTACAAGTATACGGTTAGTGATGAGGTGCTGCTGTGAAGTATCTAAATGACTTGTGAGAGTCTGTAAATCGGATTACAGCTGTCGTGATCATCTGTTTGCTCAATTTTAAAGGCTCTCGACAACGTGTTTTAAGCCCTAAAGTCCAATGGAAGTGGCAAAGCTAGCAGACTTAGCCAAACAATGGTGTGTCCGAGGGTCTTGGACGCCCCTCCTAGGAAAATATCAGTGGACATTAATGCTTAACACATGGTGTAAATAACCTTGTTTCGAGTCGAATATGAATGTCAGGGCTTGTGATCACCAGTATGGAGGCATGTGATGTTTTTCTGTTTTATTACATCTGAAGTATAAGTCACCAGTTACTTCAATTGTATCGGATTCTTTACCAGATAATGAATGAATTTTCATTTTTCAGTCAACTATCCCTCAAATGTAATTTTTGTATTATGTTCCCATAATCCCATGCTCCTTCAGGATGTATTCAAACTAGATCTTTTGTTATCATTTTGATTTAGAGACCCCCAGTGGCCCAAAGTTACACATTTTACTTCTTTTTTTTTTTTAAATCCTGGTTCCACCCCTTTGTCCGGATCCATGCCGAAATGAATTATGTTCTTTCTTGTCTCATCCTTCTACCAAATTCGTGGAAAAAATCGGTTGTGAAGTCTTTGCGTAATCCTGCTCACAAACAAACACCGAACAGATGGGGGTGAAAACATAACATGTTTGGCAGAGATAATTATCTGCAGCACCTCTGTCATGACGTTGGATCAGAGAAAGTGCAAGAGAAAAATGTTCACAGTAAAATCTGTGGATTAGTCTGAGTCACTGGGACACTGTTGCTCAAAGCTATGATAATACATTTTATTTCATGGTATCTTTCTACACACCCAAGGATAGCTTACAATATATCAGAAGTAAAAACGTGGAGAATTAGAGTACCACCAACTGTTAAAATCGTATTATGAGAAGCAAACTCATATATATATATATATATATCTTACACAAGAAAAATTAAAAAGTTAAAAGGTTAAGAGGAAAAGGCACCTAACAGTACATATGACAGTAGTGAGATTTTTCAATACTCTAGACTTTTATGTGTTCACTGATCAAACGTCGTACTCAGATTCAAACAACAACTAGCTGCTTTCTCTGTTTTAGATTTATATTTTGTACATTATATATATTTTGTAGCAGGCCCATGGATTGTTGATGAGACATTGTTTACCATCTGTGGACACATTTACCACTTTTCCAGTAAATTCAAAAGCAGTGCTTTTATCTTTTAAATCCCTTTGCTGCTCACCTCTTTTACAGTGTGTCAGTGAACCCTGCCCGTCTGTTTTGTCTGCCCCGCCTCCATGTGTATGTAAAAGCAGCGCCTCAGATCAGATACTTCTCCACACTGTTGTTATGACTTTGAGGTTATCTGCGCATTCCACACCGACTCTCCCCGGAGATCTGGTTTGAGAAAAGACTCACTCCTCGCCACTTATTGTTGATCCTCTCTTCATCCACTGCGATGAGCGCTGGGGTGCTGACACCACAGGCAGCTGGTGATGAGACGCCAGCAAAGGGCACCATTGTTTACCTGCCTAACCTCTTTCATGATCACACCTCCCTTTCCCTCTGTAATTCTGTCTTTTTCTCTCTTCCTCCCCTTCCTCTCTCAGCACTCATGTCATGTTAACTTTGCTTGTCTCACCTGTGGCAGGCAGTTGCTCCAGACATCAGATTCCCCTGTGGAAACACAGGCAGGAAATTACATCTATTAGAGAAAGTGCTGGTGACGCTGCAGAAAGTGTATGGAGAGTTCAGATGAGTAGCTCTCACTGCTCACGTACTGTAATAAGTAAACAAGTGTCAGAACGTGTGTGTACCTGTGCGTCTGCTACTTGGTTTTTTTGTGCCACAATGATATATTTCCCCACCGAAGCAAGAAATCTCTGATCATTAAGCTTTTTAGATTAAAGCTGCACTCATCAATATTTAAATCGACGTAAAATATATGTAATGTGACTTAAAGGCTCATTTCAAATTATGCATCCACTAGAGGGCAACACAGAGTCTGGAGTTTTTGACGAGAGCAAGCATGGCGATGGTGGAAGAGGTTGTGATAATCTACGTCTTAGGAAAGAAGCAAATGTCGTTGTTTGTCCCATTGCTCGGGTATGGATGTCTGACTCAGGTTTTTGGGTTCTCTCGTACAGCCCCTCTGGAAGATTTCAGGAGTTGAGTGCCTGTCTGAAAGCCACTTACTTCTCTGTTATTTTCTAGTATGTTATATTCTCTTATCAGGGATCTTTCTGATCAGGGCACTTAGGTGTAACTTGATGTGCTGACCTCAGTATTCTCTGTATTAACATTCACTAATCCTAGTATTTGGATATCCACTTTAAAGCAGTCATCAGATGCCATAGACCGTGGTCACAGCGAACACATCCAGCAGCGCTTTAATTACAGTGATCATTTATGGTTGGAAATCATCGCTTTCATGTGGCTGCACTGTTCCCAGGGATCCAGGGGCTTTGCGGTTGCAGCATTAGGGACCCCTGTGTGTTGGTGTCATCTTGTAGCCGTGGGGCAGGGCGCAACCGGTGGGTAAGAGGAGATGATAATCCCACGGCTGTCTCATCTCAGGAGATCCACTGTAGGCCAGGTCAGTTTGTACCTGCTGAGCCAGTTTCAAGATGGCAGTGACACACACCCCAGTGTCCGCTTGTGTGTGTGTGTGTGTGTGTGTGTGTGTGTGTGTGTGTGTGTGTGTGTGTGTGTGTGTGTGTGCGTGTGCGTGTGCGTGTGCGTACATTGGACTGTCCATAGCTTTATGTGTCCGTACGCTCTGGATTGCTGTCTGAAACTCTTTACGTCTCCATTCATGCATGCCTGTGCAGACTCGTTTGTGTGCAAGTTTTTGTGTGTGTGCTTGAGTGTGTGTGCGCTGGAGGTGACCCATGCAGGAAAGCGGGGAGGGGGAGGGAGGGGCAGAGCGCCTATTTACATTGGCAGCCACACAAGGGGAAATGAAGTGACTTCAAAGCAGGCGTGCAGCTGAATTGTAAAGCGAGCAAGGGACTCCTCCATGCATGAACTGGCCGACAGGCTCTCAAAACACAGACGCGCATTCCCAGCGCTTGCTCATGGCTGCATGGTCACATTTGCTTTACGGCACTAGTCATAGTCTGGTGTGGTGAGTGAGTGTGTGAGCTCACTATCAGGTCTCTAAAGCTCCATAAAATGTGAGATAGACCTTTTATTTTAGTTACAGACAGAAACCTAAGCTGTGGGGAACTTCATAGCCTTGTTTAACTGCACACAGTCGGCTGATTCTTATCACCATCAGAGGCCTGTTAAACCAGAGCATCGCAGCCTACTCTCATTTCTTCTCAAGAGTTAGAATGTGTGAGGATTTGGGTGCTAGAAAAGTGGCTGTACACCATTTTGACCAGATTAAATATAACAATGAAGGGTTTTTTGGTCAAAATTGGGAAAGGTCCTTATACCTTCATCTTAAATATCACTTAGAATGCAACTTAGATATCAGTCCCCTAAACGTGCCTGGTTTTTTTCATCAGGATTCATGAATTATTCCCTTAGAAATCAGGGAAGATTTTGAAGAGATAATATAAAAATAAAAAAACATCCTTAAAATACATTCTACTGGTTTAGATGACTTTGCAAGAAAACTGGAATTAGATCAGAAGTCTCAGGAGCAGCTGCCTGTGTCCACGACCTTAATTTGATTTTAATTGAATCTGCTATAAAAAAAAAGTCACATGCTTCAAAGGATTCAATAAAATGTCTTTATTAGCCTGTTAGAGATTTCTGTTTTATAAAACCACTGCAGTGACTTCAGGTTGGAAATATTTAAGCTTTACTTTTAGAACGAGGTGAAGGAAACAAGGTCATCCCAGTGCCTCACCATAGCTTTTTCCCCTCACTTTCATCTGATACACACACACACACACACACACACACACACATCCTTCAACCTGCCGCTGTGTTTCTGTGTGACAGGGATGCTGCAGAGACGACCCACCATCGACGACTTTGTGGACGCCCTGGTGTCGGAGCTCAACCCGAACTTTGAGACCTTCATCATGGACTCTGAGAGCTGAAAGACGTCGCTGGTCACGTGGAAACGGACTTGAACTTTTGCTGCTGGGCCGAGAGGTGAAAGCTACGGCAGCGTAGCTCACACTCAGCAGCTGCATTTTATAGGTTGCTGCTCTCTCTTAAAGTCACCTTGACTTTTTTTAAAAATATATAAAACAGATGATTCGAGAAGATTTAAAAACTTGCCAACAAACCTTTTATAACTAAGTATTGATTATTGCAGATTCTGGTTAATTCTGTCACATTTACAGGCCTTTTCCCAAAACTGTCCCCATCAATGATATTTCAATGTTTGTTAAAGGAACTTGTGCCAGGTCACGTTTGTACATAACCTTTTTGACATTTTCTCAGCACTGACCTTCGTTAAAATGAACAAATAAATGTATCTAAATGTGCATGGTTTTTCTTTTTATCATTTAATTTCCCTTTATTTTCATTAATTCATTAATATCAGCAGCTAATATCCTCCTCATTAAAGATCCATTCTCAGCTCACATTCTGGCAGAACATTGTTGTTTCCTGATGATATCAGCATGAGGGAGAATAGCTAATCTGCTCTTCCTGTCATGTGCTCATTGTTTGGGCTTTAAATTAATGCTGCTCCGTCTGTTTTGTCTGTCAGAAGTTTCTCAGGAGGGAGACTGTGGTGGATATAACTCAGTTAAATTACCATGGAGAGTTAATATTTAGTATTTTTTAATTAGAGATGTTCCGATACCATTTTTCCTTCTTTCCTTTCCTGGATTTAGCATATCTAAGAATTCTGCTCGATAAGAATTAGTGTTTTTTTCCCTTGATTCCTTGTAGAGCTGTTTGCAGCTCTATTGGCCTCATGCTGGCTCTGTCTCAACCTCTCGCCTGCCCATAAGTTTTGACTGTCCACACAGACAACCAGACCAGCTGCAGCTACATGACGGGGAATCATTTCTTTGCCCCTGAAAAAACAATGTCTTGTCTGGGTGAATTTAATATACTTTAAAGACTTTGTGTCGGATCAGTACATAGATGTGCGTACTCACCGATGCCCAACTCTGCATTTTCGTGAGTTTTGGAGGCATTTCCGATGCCGGTATCGGTATGGAAACATCTCTACTTTTTGTATCACAATGTGTTTAGGCTGCTCAGTCATAACTTGTAAATCAGAGCCTCTTGCAGCTTGGTTTACTAAACAAGTTCTTCACATTTCTACAGATGCTCCACAATGTAGAGTGAGCACGGCAGAGCAGCTGTTTCCACGTGTTTCAAAAACATTCACACAGTAATTATGAGCTGAGCTGGGACTACAGCTGTTCCCTCTGACAATGTCCTTGCTTGCCTGAACTCTGATCTGAGACCCGACATGGTTAATGAAGGTGTGAACACAGCGTCACTCGACAAGCTGGAGGCTGCAGCACAGCACTTTGTCTGATTGAATATGAACTTGGCTGTATTGTGATTTAATTCCTTTAACTCTGATCTAGTTCCAGGTGAATGTGATCAGCAGAGACTCTGTGGCTGCACTTTAGATGAATTAAAAAATATCTGTCAACTCGTATCCTTGTTCCGTGCCGCATTTCCTACAAACAACACTGGCAGTGCATTACTAAATCATTTCATTGAATTAGTTCCATAAGAATTGAGAGTATAAATTCATCAGTATGTAAACTGTTCAAGTGGTTTATTTACAAAAACGACGTTCACATCCATCAACACTATAACTGGAAGAGAAGCAAACATACTGTCAGTCATGTCTATGTTACAAAAATATTGACCTATTTTTACTATTGTACAGTATCTACAACATATTTATCACTCAAACATTCCTCTTCCTAACTCGTCCCGTATCAAGATTGTCTTCAATGTGCAACATAATCACTTTTGACATTTTTCTTCACACCTCAAATTTTTACCTTTTAACGTACAAAAAGCTTCATAACACCTGCTGCTAGATCAGTGGTACAGTTTCCGTCCAACACGTGAAGACGTGAGACGGCAGAGTGCAGGATCTTTGCTCCGTGTTCATAAGTCAATACTCCTCGACGTTTGAACTTCAATTTCACCTTCTGGGCCAGAGAGTTCACATTCTGTGTGTGAGTGTGTGAGTGTGTGACTTTGCTCTCATGCGTTTGAGTTTTCTCCATAGTGCTTTTGTTTACATGTATGAACGGACTTGTTCAGATTCTTTCTTTGACCAGTGGCTCTGAGGTCAGCTGCAGGCAGTTAAAAGTGTGTGTGAGGGGGAGTGACAGGGGGAATGGCAGGGGTGAGTAATCTGAAACGGGATCTGGCCGCGGCTGTTGTTGAGTCCAGGCTGGTTCAAGGATGGAACGCGAGCCAAACAAGTCCATGTCATCCTGGAGAGAGAGGAGGAAGAAGAAGGCAGACACGCTGTGATTAGTAACGTATCTACCCAGAGTCAGCCAGCGGCCGACTTTAAACGCAGTCTCGTCCACATCAAACAACTAGTGCTGCTGTCTCTAGTTTCTTTTACCAGCTGCTCTTCATGGACACACACACAGAGCAATGCCCCAGTCCATGAAAAGGACGTCCTACATTGTTATTGGCTGCCTTTTAGAGGAAATTTATTTTGGGGTTTGAGAGAGGTTCAATCTTCTTTCACAGTCTGTAAAGCCGCTTTCAGACATGCACTGAACTCCGGCTAATCTACCAACATTCTAGGATTCTTTGATGTTGTGAAGGCATCTGAGAGGAGAACTCCAGACCCAAATGTACGGACATCATCCGGAGTTCATGGCTGAAAATGGCTCTTAAGTATCTAATTTATAATTTGTAAGTAGGTGGATTTATTTTTTCTCAGGATCATTAAGTTGTTTAAGTAAAAGTGATTTACAGCTGGGGGACGTCATGTTGGGTCTGCATGTGAGAGCGGTAGTGACTCACCTAACTGAGTAGACGTGAGCTGTTTGGGATGAAATGCTTCTGTCACAGCTTCACTGTAGCTCCGACTGCTCCTCTCAGGTGAACTCTCCCCTGACCTGTACCCTTCTTCTTCTTCTTCTTCTTCCCTGTCACCCTCACAATCCTCCTCCTCCTCCATTCTTTCTGCACATTCTGAGTTGCACTGAGGCAAACACTCTGTGGGCTGCCAGCTCCCCGTCATCCCATCAGCCTCCACGGTGTCAAACTCTGGGTGCCCCCCCTGCTGCACAGGTGTGCTCTCCTCATCCAGGTTCCTGGGGGAGCGTGATTAAGAAAGCGGTGGTTAATATCACTGTGAATCTCTGTTCACAGCCACACCCTGTGTTGCATATTCTTTCTGATGCCTCTGTTTGTATTCAGCACTTCAAAGAGTGTTATAAGCCACTGTAAATTATATCTTTGATATTAACAGAAATTAGAACGTTGCCCCCAAGGCAGCAGAGCAGCTGTTAGCCTGTGTTTTGTCTCCAGGTTTTCTGTAGACGGACCAAACTGTGTCAAGTTCTCTCATGATTGTGTGAAGTATCTTACACGTACATGTTTTACTGGAAACAGTTTAATTCCCTGTGCAGTTTGGACCAGTTGAACTACTGGAAAGTGTTTGCCGTCATGCTGTTGCCTGGTAGTTTTAATAGCGACGATGATGATTTCAAATGGTCACATTTTGTTACTTGTGGGAACAAATTCGCTGCAGTCCTCACCCGTCACTGAGGCTCTTCTGGGACTGGAAGGGACTGTTGTCATGGCTGCGGCCCAGACTGCACCTCTCATCACAGCACATCGACGGGATGAGGTGGACTGGACCTGAACATCACACACGACAGGTTGATATACACATTACCATCATCAGTAGTTACATGACAGTGAACTGCTGAGTTCAGAATATAATATTTATCCTGCGTTATCAGAAACGTTGCACGAATTGTGGCTGTGGCTTCATAAGAAGTTTTTAGCATCAAACTATGTCCTACCACAGGTGTGTCCGGGGCCCAGGTGACACTGGCAGCAGGGTCTATGGGGAAAGTCGTGAAGCCAGCGGGGGTCCAAGCAGGAAAGCTCTGCGCCGCTAAACGGACAGTCCTGGGACCTCAGAGAGGCTGCTGTGGAAACATGGCGGAGGACAGTCAACCACTGAGACCTACAAGAACCCAGTGCAGCATCGAACTCCTACTGGTACCACTTTTTTTTTTTCCTTGGGTCATGGCCCACCTGCCCACCAGATTTCATAGTAACAGGTTGAGTAGTTTCTGCGTGATCCTGCTCACAGACACAGATGAAAACATGAGCTCCTTGGTGCAGGTGGTCCTCTACATTTAGGGTATGAACAGCACTTTGCTGTTAATGTGAGCCAACCTTGGGTTACACCGTCGTGATTAATCCCCTTGACTCACTGGGTTGACTCATTAAGAATCAGTTAATCTATTAGTGACGACTTACAAACTGTAAATTACTAGAAGGTCGTAACCTTCTACTTTTCTACGCTCCTATTGAGAATAATAACAGAAATCACTCTGGAATTCGATTTTTAGTTGTGTGTGTGGAATTGCTTCACAACCCTTGAGCCCATGAGGCCGATTAAAATTCTTCAGTATAATTAGAAAACCACTGTGTTAGCATGTCGTAGTGGCTTGGGTGAAGGGCGGGGTGCATGTTTGCAATGAGAGGCAACTACTGACAAAATATTTGACTCGTGTTCTTTTCATGCCGCAAAAAAAAAAAAAAAAAGCACAGACCTGGTAACGCCTTGGTAACTTGTACTGCGCTCTTTGTTTCAGGTGAGCTTACCAGACAAAAATGATGTCATTAATTCTTTGCCTTGGGATATTTCACATACTCAAACACTTTGAGAATACAGCTCATTATACAAGTTGCCACAAATATGCAACATCTGGTTTTAATAAGGCTTAACACCGAAGATCTCGACTGACAGATGAATTGGTGCTCTGTCTGTGTAGTCGACAAAAGAGCAAAGAAATCGACCTCAACCACCTTTATTGGAAGTCCCTTCAATATTCAGCTGCTTCACTCACTGTGTTAAAAGCACAATTATAAGAGCAGCAAAGACTTGTCCACACAACTGGCTGCTCAGCGCAGGTGACATGTTTGAGATACATTATCTCCATCTTCATTGTTTGGTTTTTCTAATGAGGTTGTATCAGTCAAGCACCTTTTGGAACACAGTCTGAGTTCTTTCTTTATTTTGGAAGTTTTGATCAGAGAACATTTTGTACTGGGAATTCACTGGCACCCGGGAAGAGGGGTTCAAAGTTCAGTGCTCGCTGCACATGCAAACCTGGCTCGTCCATAGAAAGCAAATGCAGTGGTACGTGAAAAGTCTGCAAAGCTTTCTTTGAGCCTTGTGTTTGGTTTGTAGACTCAAATCAAAAGGCTTTTCGTGCACAAAAACATCTTGTTCAGATTTCAAATCTTGTTTCGGACAGTGCTTCCAGGTGCTGGGACTCACCACTGGGCTTCTTCTCCAGCAGCTGTCTCTTGCAGTAGATGACACACAGGACCAGCAGGGCGAGCAGCACGGTGGCCAGAGCACTGCAGATCACTGCGGCCAGGGCCATGTCCCGCGGGCTGGTCACCACCGAGGGCAGCGGCACCAGGTTTACTCGTCCAGTGCCTGTGGAGGGAGATGAGTGTGAAGTACTGATGAGAAATGTGAAATAACTATTTGATTAACGACATAATCACAGACGTTCACATATTATATTGATGTGGTGATGGATACTAAAATAAGACTAAACCTATTTGAGGGTTTCAGACACAACAGCTAATCTTTCATTAGGCGCAGTGATGAAAGGAAACTTGGGAATACCACACGATGATGCACAGTTACTTTAGGCTTACATTTTATCCAACACTCCTCAGCCAATCAGAAGCCGCTTGGTAACGTGAGACAAATTATTCCTTTTCGCCTCGGGCCAGTCATCTCCTCACTGAAGCTTAATGAAATAAGCAGACGAGTTCAAAGAGAAAACGCCTGTGGTGGATTCTCCCTTTATCTCCCTCGATCGTTCTCCACAGAAGATGATTTACAGACAGTTCGACCCCACCTCCACCCCCGGGCTCCCTCACGTGCTCAACAAGCTTTGAAATCAAGGACCAGGAGTCTGGTCAGGTTTTAGAAATAGGCCAAATGTGATGTAGACCTCCATTGGTTCATTGGTTTAGTGCTGCTCAATGCTCACTATCACAATGTGAGACAGATGAACTGACGCAGTTGTTTCAAATATTTGGCTTCTTCTCCAAGTAATTATCCTTTCAAACGCTCATTGGAGATAAAAGCACAATCTGTTCTAATGATGTGAATTAAGAGAAGCCAGATTAAAAACATGACTGGATCTCTCGGTCACGTCAGTTTTTGGTCTCCACCAACATTTCTGTTTGCTTTTCAGCTTTTCTGTATAATTCGATTTTAGATTTTGGCTGTTTTGAGAGGTGGAATATAAATAAGACGACTATAAAGTTATTATGTTCACCAGAGAGTCACCACCATTGTCTGTGTTGAGCAGGGACTGGGCAGTCGCTTTACCAGAGCAACAGTTGCCTGTTTCTGCAACATGGTTGATCAAAGCCTCTGGACTTACGAACAACCCCATGATGCATCATTCATTGATCTGTCGTTCATATGAAAGGTCATTTTTGGAAACATAGAAACAAAAAAGGCTGCTCTTTTTCTTCTCAAACATAATTTTCCTGATCGAAGCATTTGTGCTGAAGGTAAATACAGAGAGCCGTGAAAGAAAAGGCTGCAATGTGTGTGACTTTACAAAATGCAGGGAAACAAACGGTGAGAGGAAGTTTTATAATATGTTGAATATAAAGAATGACTATTATGTTTGAGCTAATCTTTTTTCAGTGAGTCCTGCTGTTTGCTTTTCAGTACATTAATCATGGGGACTGGTTTCAACCTTTTCACATCCAAGAGCTCTTTGTTATGCAATGTAAACAGTGCTTTATCTTCGGCCAGTTGTTTTATTCAACCATGATAGGGGATAAGGGTATTTTAACATTCCTTCTCAGGGGAAAAAAGAGGAAAAACTCATAGCGGCTCTTAAGGAAAGCACAACAGAGTAAACACTTTCAAAAACACGACTGTCAGTTATAATAAGTCATTGTAGCTGTGCTGTAGTGGCTGTATTGGTGATCCACAGCTGTAATATCTAACCATCGTGTTTATATTTGGTCTTCATTGTCAGGGTCAAACTGAACTCATCCGAGGTGAGCATCATCTGTCCCACAACACAAAGGCGGTCTGTTGTCAGAGCCAGCAGCTGCAGCAAACACAGATAAACACTGGCCCATTGAAGAGAGCTCACCTGCTGATATTATCTTCACACACGGCAGACCAATAAACCACAGCCTTTCACAGACTCCCCGTCTGTTGACTTTATGGAGCTCCACATACTCCAAATAAAAGAAGCACTTCTTTACACCTCCGAAGGATCTTTGACTTTGTTCTCTGCAAACTCTTTCAAGATGTTCTTTCTCTGTGTTATCCTGAGCTCTGAATGATAGAAGTGACTCTTCATTGTATTCGAACAAAGAATTGCAAAAACAATGCTCTCTATTTCATGCAAAGACTTTTCCAATGGTTCAAATCCGAATTCAGAAATTTATACCAAGAACCTTGGATTATTGTCACATGAGATACAATAGGTTTTTGTTTGTTTGAAAAGTGCATCCATCTATTTACCATAGCATAGGATAAGAAAAAGTTTCTATGTTATTAATGAATGGTGTCAAATTAGAAATTTGTTTGGAAGTAGTGCTTCTTAATACTGTGATTGTGCTTGATGATACAATCTATTATTATTCAGACACTATACTTCAGACCATGATCAGACCATTTCACATCTTTGTAGTCAAAAACAAAATCAACTGCTGTCCACTTTGCTCTGGTTTAAGATAAATGTAAATATTGCTGCTTTTGGTGCCAATTTGATTTGAGGCCATTTCACAGAGAACGTAAAATGTTTAGTTTAGGGAAACTTATCATCTGTTATCATCTTTCACCATGAATCAGTTTCTTCTTCAAGCGTTCAGGTGGAAGAATTTTGTGTGTCAACACCAAAATATTTGTATTGCTTTGAGGGTTTGATAATTGCATAATAACTTGATTAAGACAGCAGTGAGGACAAACTGTTCTGCAGACGCATCATATCAACAACTCAAGAGACTCTGGTTAATGTGCTTTTACTGAAAGACTCTGGTTTGAAATGCTGGCAGGCAACTGTGCTGAGGACTATTTCCTGTAACTGTTTATGTATGTTTTGTGCCATCTGTGGTGAGAGCTGACTGTATGCCTCTTTGACGTCTACGAGCAGGGGCGAATACTGGGGTTTCTTTAAATGAAGGGATGGAGTGTGGAGGTCGTAAGGAGGAAAATAGGTTTCCTTTTGCCAGTCCTCATCAGGCCCTCTGATTTATCTAAGTGTGATGCTTTTTTACTATTTCTCTTGAGAACGCTGGGATATCCTGCCTATCAGCATTGTTTCCTTTCACACTGAGCCAGAAGATAACACAGTCATCTAACTGGTGTGTAAATCTTGTTGGAAACAGTAGTAATGGGAATACGGGGGTAAGCTACAAAGATCGGGTCGTGTTCTTCCTACATGTGAGCATGAATGTATCTCTACATGTCTGTATGTGTTAGTTTGGACTAGTCATCCCTCTGAGATCTACCATGACAGTGAAAACCCCCAGCAGATGAAACACATTATAGAGGCTAAAGGAATCCATAAAACACAATCTAGTTTTTACTTCACTTCAAAAAGCCACTAGGGGAAAAGGGAGGAGGAGAAAGGAGGGGCGGTTGAAGATTTACAGTCCACCCCAGACTACAACCGCCTCCCCTGCACAGCTGCACCATTGCCCCGGGCCAGTGTGGCCTATTAGAAAGATCTGCCCTTTAAGTTTTCTCCACCCTCCTCAAGATAACACTGGAGGGAGGGAGCAAGACCTTCAAACAGTTGGAAATGCTCCACTGAGAGTCGTGTACGGGCTAACTACCAACTATGTTCTCAGACACAATGGCCATTTTGTTTCGTGGGTCTCCTCCGGTATCAAAACGGGGAAGCTGAGCAGATGGAAAAATGAGCAGAAGGAGGGAGGCCAGTTGTCCCAGGCCTAGCGCTCATTACAAAAACAGGGATACTGCTTGCAACTATATAATATATGGGGAAAATAAATCTACGATAAACAGAAGATGGTCCAATGAAATCATGATCCGCTTGTGAGCGAGCACTGAAAAACTTTTTTTTTTTTTTTTGAGTTGTCAGATGTCCCAGAGCTGTCTCCCTTTATTTAACTCAGGGTAACTCTGGCTGCGTCTGCTCTGATGCTTAAGCTGCCAAATAAGCCTCTGCAGAAACAGCTGCAGCCTCCTCTGCCATCAGGAAGTCACACTCAATTACCGAAGGTATAAGTTCTGTCGCCTGTTGGTTTTACGTGGAAACCTGAAATCATAAGGTTGTGCTTAACTACTTACAATGGCTGGAGGAGAGAAGTTAATTGGATGTGTAGCCTCCTGGAATGTGAGCACTGCTTTGTGAACATACTGTAACACACCTCCTGCCTCCTTTTAGCATAATGGATCTGTACAGAAGGCAATAAATAACAGTGTTTGAGCCAGCACGCTCCCCGGCGTGTTTACTCTGGTGCTGAAACAAAAACACGTCGAACGGTGCAGCGGTGCTGGGATACGTTTTGTCTGAAAATATCAATGGGGGTTTTGTCTGAGGAAGTTTACTCATTTAATCCAAATTGAGTGCTGAAAGTGACTGACATAGTTGGAGCTAATGTAATCCAGTGTTGGCAAATCCACCATTATGTTTGTGGTATCCTTTTCAGCTTTTGAACTGCTCGGCTTATAAATCCAAGCGTTTATTTGCACTTATAGCATAGCTGCTTGGCTCAGTGGATGAACTGCGGCTCGCTCCACCCTGTAAAGGCTGTGGTTCTGGTTACTGCGAGGGCCTTGTGCTGGCATGTTGTGTGTGTGCAGGCTTTGTTGTGGCACTGCTGCTTGAGTTTAGGTTCTAGTAGCGTTTGGCTAGGAGTTCAATAGTGTGCTGTAGTGGGTCATATTTACTTTTCGACAGTGTCCCTGTTGTTGCTTCATAAAACATCACGTATTGTGGGCTGGGATGAATAGCCCGTATTCATGAGGACTTTCAACAAAACGTGCAGCCAGTGATGTCGGGCCAACTGTTAGAAGAAGTCAAAGAAAGGAAAGTTGCTTACAGTGAGGCTCATAAGGAGGTGGAGGGTCCCCACAGGGTATACACTCCATGTCCTGGAAACCACTTAATTTGGTCTTCCTGTAATATCTGTTGAAGAAACAAAATGACATGTTTTAACCTTCAAAGCTGTCGGGAACATAGGAGCATCAGATGTGCACAACTTCTGATGCTGGTGTGTGTTGTGACATGTTTGTCTTCTTCATCGAACTCTTCTTTCAAGATGAATACATTTCATAAATAACACAGGTGTGTGGTGGGGGTGCGTCTCTCCTCTCACCCTGGCAGACAGTCACCACACACTGCGTTGCTGGTGGTGGAGCAGTTGCCCTTCTGGAAGCGGTTGATGAGTCCACAGTCCAGGCAGGGCTTGCACTTCTGCAGGCTCCGGTCCTCTTTGAAGCGGCTGCTCCGGCAGGGCACACACCGGGCATCCTCTCCATAACCAAAGCCACATTCCTGGGGGGATTAACAGGAGAAATACACCGGGTAAGAGGTGGGGTTGGTGGTTTGGGATGATGTGCAGCTGGTGAAAAGAAGGCTTGGATGTGGACTACCGGGGGTCTGGAATTAAAGAATGATATTGGCTCACAGGATCAGAGCAGAACAATGGCCTGCCTCTTTGGAGAGTCCATCTTACACTGGCAATAATCTCCCTGACTCTCTCAGTATGAATGAGCGCCCTTCCGCTGCAAGACCCAGAAAGGCCCGGCATTTGAATAAGAAAGGCCCTGGAGGACACCCACTGTTGTATTATTGCAAGTTTATTGCTGTGTTTTTGTGCGACTCTCTCTCCGAGCAGACTCAGTGAGTCCCATTGATTGAGAGGCCAGCAAGCAAAGGAAACGCTTAGGGAAGGGGCAAGGATTATAGAAAGGTATATGGAGAAAATACGATGAATACTCTTTTGTGTTCAAGACTTGAAAGTGCACTTTAAAAGCACAGCTTCTGACTAGTGTGTGAGTGATCTAATGTGAAACCACCTTTTAAGAAATTGTCCACCTGAACCAAGCAAAATGTAATTTTTAAGATGTTTTTTAAGGAGGACATGAAAAGTAAAACATTTTGGTGACTGAATCTCTTATTAACAAGTTGTTTAATGTGGTTAATTCTAAGTATCACTCCAGCTGCTCATGGCCATTTCCCAGATAGTTTTGTCTCATGTTGTCTCTTTTCTGATCTTTATCACCTTCACATCCCCTAAAATTACGTGACCCCAACCACAAAGTGACATTTATATGACATCTGATATTACTGTACACCACAGTGAAAAGACCCTGCAGGCATGACATCATACATTGATCATTCACTATCAGCTCCGCAGCAGCTGCCCTCCTGTTATCCAGTGTTACCACACTGCAATCCAAAGCCGGGACGATAGACAAGGAAGGGGGTCGGGGGTTGCTCATATATCATTAATGTGAAGGTCAGCTTCAAACAGGGCTTCTCTCTTCTCATTCTCTCCTCACCCGTGTCCCATTTCACTGCCCGGGCATGCAGTCCCAGTGGAATGTGGGCACAAGAGTCTGGTATGGGGGTTGGGTTTGGGGAAGCAGGCTGGCTGGCAAGAAATTAAAAGGGAGGTTAGCGGCAAAGATGTGATCGTGTGATGGCACCGTACAGTCAGGCTGGAAGATGAGGAATTCAGTGCTTCCAGCCAAACACATGTGAGCCTGACACTGAACTCTTGGGCCAGGCCCGGGCCCGAGGTGGACCATCTAGGGCTGGACTTTTGCAGCTGTTGTTATGAAGTCTCCATATTAGGCCTTGCTCTTCAGCAGGGCAGGGCAGTGTACAGTGGAGGGAGGGGGGGTGATGAGTGATTAAGAGGGGAAAGGCAGAATAAAGAGGAATCAGCCGCTCCATCTGTTGCAAACCATGATCTTGCCTTTCTCAAGAAATAAATCTCAGACTGGGACAGGAAAGGCAGGAACCCTAAAACTACACTGGTCCTCCAGAAAGGGCCACGGCAAGCTACCTCACATGCATTCTGTGGCCCACTTCAGTATGAAGGAGGAAGAGGCCCAGGGATGGTTTGTCCCCACTCAGCCCAGGACTGGCACAAGCTTTGTCCGTGGGGCATCACATGGCAGGATGGGGGCTGATGCCGCGTAAACATGAGCAGGTCAGAGCACTGAAACAAAAGGAAAGTGGAGCCAACTTCTGCCCCTCTGATCCAGTCCACACAGAGCATCAAGGAGTGCGCCCTTTCTTCTTTTATCTCCGCTAACAAAGCTCCACACAGCTCACTGACACTAGTTAAGCAGGGAAAAGAAAGACTATACTCTGTGGTAATCTGAGGTTATTATTATATGAAAAGGTGAGTACATGTATTATTATACACAAGGAAAAAGTCTCAATTGTAAATTTCCAGCATCAATGATAAAATACATAGTTAATCTGTTAATCCGCCCTGAAAAGATAATTTTTTCAGGGTGTGTACATGGTACAATAGTGGCAAGAAATACTACAAAACTAACACAAACTAACTGAGCCAAGTTAATTCTCTATAATGCATCTGCTGGCAGCTGAGAGACAATATCTTTATGTATCTCTGAAGGTATAGTTTATAAACGATTCAAATGTATGAAATGAAGCAATGCATTTGGGAGACAACTACCAGGGATGTATGCAAATAATAAAGCTGTCATGAAAAGTCATTCATCAAATAAATATTGTTTAAAAATGTCAATGAAAATGAAATGAAATGAAATGTTACATTTAACTTTTAGGTATTTTCACCTCAGATCCATTCAAAAAAAGCGAATGCATAAAATTCCCTGTCCTATCTCCTGATCTAGTTCGGGTGAGACTGCCAACCAAAACAGCCGTGTGGAGCGGAGAGAGGGGCCAAGCTGGCTGGGACCCGAAGTCTGTTCAGACGCAGAGATATTTCTGAGATTACTGGGAATCACAAGGAGGACAGACAATCATCTGATCTGGTAATGAAACAGTGGAAGTTGGTTACAGCAGTTTAACAGGGACAAAACACGCTCGCACTCCTTTTGTTTAGCTCATGCAAAATCACAGTGGTCAAACTGAAACTGACGTCTGACCACTGTGATTTTGATCCTGTGCTGCTAATGCACTCCTCATAACTGTAACTTCTCCTTTTGGCTGCAGCACCATCCATCGCTCCGTCCTTTGCCCTGGGAGTGTGGCTGAAGGAAATGTTACACTCTTGCTACATACTACAAGATGTTGACACATCAAAGTTGTGTTCTTGCCTTTTTTTGCCGCTGGCAGTTTTCCAGCCTGCTCTGCAAATTACTCCTCCTTCATGCTTGACACAACCCGAGGCTGAGAAACTTGCCATGAATGAAATCCAGAGTGAAATATGTTTGAGTTAGAATGAATAACTGGTTTTAATGGTCCCTCTGTGTGGGTGGTTCTTTTAGCTACAGTTAGTTTGGAGGGGCTAATTGATGTTTGTCCGTCCGCCTCAGAGAGGCTTCCAGAGGCAAACTGGGCCAAATTCCTCTGGGATCTCTATGGCAGCTGCACAGAGGGACTCCAAAAGTCTGCTTCCCTTCCAACCCTCAGCCCTGCCTTCCTGAATATAGATAGATTGTCTTGGTTACACAGAGCTCAGATCAGAAGTTGTTTCTCTGGGAATCTTTCTCTGAGTGCAGGCCCAGGTCTCCACTGTGAGCCGGTATCCCGCTACCTTCAGAGAAAGAATGAGGCAGCCAATTATTAACCAGGACCCCAGGGTGGCGAGCAGCATTCATGCCTGTTGAGCTGGCAGAGAAACACGAGGACTACTGAAGCGTATTACCAACCACAGAGTGCATGTCTGTGTGCACAGAGATTAAAGCAACTGGGCTTAAATGCATGTGTGCAACAGATGTCAAGGGTGATATAGACTTTTTTCACCAGCATGTAGTGCGGTTTAAACCCACATCAAATCAATCTACTTCTCTTTATCTGCAGGATATTGTTTAAGGCTGCCATTGCTTTTCTGACACAAAGACATCCCTTATAGTAATTTCATTGGGGCACAATCTAGCTTGTTTTAAGGCCCATTAAGCATTTTTAATATATTAGTATAGAATAGATGTATTCACATCCAGTTTATTAGGTACACATATAGTCTTGTCTTGTGATAAATCCTCTATTCATAAACATAGCAATGTTCAGTTTCAGACATGTTTTGATTTACTAACATGGGTGCTTCACTGTGGAACTGAACTGCACTATACAGATGTTTCTAATATTTAGAAGGGAGGAGATGTTTCTAATATTTAGTCGACCATCAGCAATTTAAATGGGGTGTTTTGTGTTTGTCAACCTGGATAAAAGTATTCACTCATCATTAAATATGTGCCTACACTTGCCAAAGTAAGAACATAGCAGCAGTCAGAGAGGAAAGCCTTTAACTGACACTATAGAGGCCTGTTTGTACAAAGCACACAAAAACCTGTGGCCAAGGTGGAGGAAAGGATGGTGTTCCCCGCCAAGGGAGCAGCAAGCTTAGGCACGGCTGTAGCTACAAACAGCGAAGACAATAAGTTGGACAGGGTGCAACTGGGAAAAACAATGGGAGCCATTCAGCTGCAGAAGGTCAAAAGTATGGGTGTGACTGATTAAAGACGGGTCGGTGTTCTACAAACGCTAATGACAGCCTGGCTGCTCCGTGCATGAAAGAGAGGAAGTGATAAATAATGTTGGCTCACTGGATAAGATACACTTTTATAAACACTGCTGTCCATTACTTTCATGAACTCAGAATTATTTTTTTTACCACAAGAGTAAACCATCTGTTTTTAACCTAAGGAAGTTGATTAAAAACGGGCCTGTAATTGATCCCTTGTGTTACCACACTTTCCTTTAAAATAAATAAACTAGTGACAATAATTTTCCTTTGAGTGGCTCTGTTGAAAATGCTCTTGGTTGAGCACAGCACTCCAAACAAAACTGCTTAGAACAAAAGTTTCAGTTCATAACAATGAGGTTATTAAAAAAGACTAGACAATAATTCCAAAAAGATTTTTGTTCAAACCTTTGAAAGCTCCTGTCCTGCATCACACTGCTTGCATGGTTTACAGTTTCCAAACCGGTCCTTGAACTCCTGTTCTCTGCACTCTCTGGTCTCCTCCTCGGCCCTCACAGGAATCTGAGCGGGACACAGTCGTTAGGTGGAAGTTAGAGATTCCTGCATTTCATCAACACTTTTTATCCACATCACATAAAAGTCCAGAACTATATATGCATCATAGAGTAAGCTATCTTTAAATAAGTTTGAGGGGAAACACATCTGATATGGGATGAGTTAAGATGAAACTTTTATGAGCACTTTGGGCATCGTCATCAAAACTAAAGACAAGAATACCGATAGTAATCAAGAAAGTGGATGAAGGTAAAATGATCCATAGTGTTGTCAGGGTCTCTGCATTACATGTGCATGCAGCGCAGTTCAAGAGGAAATGTTTAGTTTGTGCAAAAACTAAACTAGTAAACTAATCGTGACATTCTAAGTTTTGACAAAGTTGTCTGACTCATTTAATAGTAGCTAAGAGAATGTGACCACACAATTGTGAATGACTATATTTTTGTTGCAGTTTGATTTAAAAAATTGGAACAGAGAATTTACAAGATGTGTTTAAAAGCTCTTAAAATGCATGTAAGGGGGATTTGAGTTATTCATATGCCCAAATACATAGAATTGAATGGAACAGATTAAAATATACACTGCTATGAGTGTTAAACAAGAAGGTCTGCAGATTTAATCATGGTCTTCCCCCGTGCATTATAGAAGCACTGTATGAAAGTGTATGAAACCATGTGTGTGTGAATGGGTGAACGGCAAAACTGTCCTGTACAGAGCTTCAAGTGATGATGGATCTTAGATCGTGATGGTGGAACATGGATCGTGGTGAGTATGGAGCAGCTGATTGTTGATTACGATTACAACTATTGCTTAGATATACAATATGCCTACTCACATATACTCCTACTACTGTCAATAACTCTTTCATTACAACAGTCATTGCTGCTCTGTTCATCTCAGTCAGACTTTTTCTTTTGTACCATTACTTTAAACATTGATAAATAAATATTATTATTTTTGTGACGTGCTCTGATTCCCATCTGACTGTCTTGATAGAGGGATCCCTCACATGTGACTCTCTGAGGTTTCTATGTTTTTCCACTGTTAATAGTTTGCAGTTCTTCCTCACTCTTGCTGAGGGTTCAGAACAGAGGCTGTCACACCTTGTGAAGCCCTATGAGACAAATCGTGATTCTGAATATATATGGATAAAATGTGAAATTTGATTGATTGATATATAAATACAGACCTAAAACAAGAAATACTAATGTTCAAAATGAACCTAACACTTACCAGAGTTGAGTATATGACCTGCACAGTTAGTAAAAGTGAGAGGGTGTGTTGAAGCATCCACACCATGTTGATGGGCCACTTGTGGCTGGAAATAAAGACACAACAATAAAAATCTTAATTTAAAAACTTAATAATAAAACAACAATTACTTTGTTCACAATATAATATACACTCAATAACTTATAAAAAGAAAAGAAAAGCACATGTCCTGAGGTCACTGAAAAAAAACATTTAAAATTCTAGATTATTAACACCACCACATGTAAAGCAACCTCACCTTTAACTGTATGAAAGCAGGTCTATGTTGTGAAGCATTGATTAAGTAATTATTGATTATTGATTATTAACACCAAGTAAAGTGACCTCACCTGTAACTGAACTAAAGCAGCGGTAGGTTGTGAAGCACAGATTTTAAATAACCAGGCGCTGATTGAATTGATGCTCTTTGATTAAAGCCCCTCAGAATGAGTCTCTCACAGCCTCCACACACTTTGGTTGTTTTCATGCGACATCAGAATATCTCAGAAACGCGTCATGTCGAGACTCTGCAGCGAACATCCTTCACTGAAAGTAAACTCTTCTCTAAACTCCGCGCAGAGAAACGATCAGTGGCTGTAACTCGTTCCTGAAACAACAGCATGGTCACTGTTTGATCATAACAGGGAATAATGTTCATCATGGGCGGGAGGTTCTGTTGCTCTCGTGTCTCACTGTATCCGAGAGAAAGCGAAATGTTCTCTGTCGTTAAAGTGCAGAACTGCTCATGTCTCAAAGTAATGAAGAGTTCCTTCTTACCTGGTGAACAACAAGACCCGCTTAATCAAAGTACTGGTTCCAGAGTCAGACCGGCGAGCGAGAGGTGAGGTGGTGTGTTACCCACCGGTCTGCAGCTCACCGTGTGTGTGTGTGTGTGTGTGTGTGAGGGAGAGAGAGCGAGAGAGAGAGAGGGTGGGGGGGAGAGAGCTGCTGCTACTTCCCCAGCACTCATACACAACACACACAAACTCACAGAGAGAGAGAGAGAGAGAGAGAGAGAGAGCAGCAGACCGAGCACTAACTCAACCCCAACATCAAAGACAGAGAGAGAGAGAGAGGAGGAGGGGGGCTGGGGTTGGGTTTATGGATCATAAGAGCTTTCATCTGATCTGTGATCAGCCTGCATACATCAGAGACACACACACTCTTTTCTTCTCTCTCCCCACCCTCTCTCTCTCCCTCTCCCCACCCTCTCTCTCTCTCTCTCTCTCTCTCTCTCTGTGGCCCAGGGTCCTCCACTGGTCACTGACATGGTCCCTGTAGTCAACACTGTAAAGTTTAATAAGATATTTCCTGAATAATTGGAAGTTAATCCCTCTTGTGAAGTCACCTCACACTGTTCTTATGAAAGGTGACATGACATCTAAAGCTAATCTACTGTCTGCTGCTCACTGTCTATTTGGAGTCGGTCGACATTGAAATGATTTGGAAGCGTCCATCTCCATGAGCTCCAGATGACATGACGTAAGTGTGCCGCTCCAGGATTGGCAGCAGCTCAGATGACTTGTTAACCCCTCTGCCGAGAGGAGCAGGGTTCAATGTCAAGTTACTGATTTTGTCTGCATGGTGGAGAAAAGACACCTCAGTCATATTCATAGAAACAGTTCAGCTCATGTCTGGTGACGTTTGTTTTATTAAAGTTATGGTGGAAAACATTGGGGCCAAGTTAAATCCCAAACAAGAAGATAACATACTTTTATAATCTAAATGTACAAGAAGCAGCCACAGTTATTATCTTTATGGAGAGTTGACCAATACCCAGTCTATTTAAACAATTAAGTTCATGACAAAGGCTACATTTTTCTATATTTTCCTAATATTTGCTATGATTGCTGATTTTCCAACAAATGAAGCAGCCTCACAACTGATTTGACAAAGGCCACATTAACACAAAATCACGAGTACATCCTCTTCTAGCAAATAGAAAAGTGCAGTGTGTGTCTGAGCAGAGGCAAAGACACGGAGGACAAAAGTTCAGCTCTGCAGCAAACGGGCCAATTATTGTACATGTCAGGACATGTTCTATATAAATTCCAGGAAATCAGTTACTACTTTGTAATGTAATTAGCTGTTACTGAACCTGTTGTGAAATATTAATGCCTCAATGGTTTCATTCATTTGATACAGCTTGCAACAGAGAACACCTATTATTTTGACTTAATAGGTCTGTCAGTACGTGTCATAAAATGTTCATCACCTTTATGAGTTTTGTTCTTTGTTATGAAATCATGTAGATTAGTTTAATACAGCTGAGGTTAGAATGAACATATTCTACCAGTGTGTGTCCTGATAGTGTTTGTCTACATTGTGTTTAGGTTAAATCTGTAGACAGGTGACCAGTGATGTGAGACATCTAGCGGTGAGAGGATGGTACTGCAGCCGTCACTTCTCCCTCAGACACAGACTGGAAAGGAAAAAGTCACAGCTTGTTGTCTCCCTCTACTGGTTTAATGCTGTTATGGTTCAATGGTGGCTTTTCATTACTGCATAATTGAGGGTGTTTGTGTTTTCTAGAACAAGTTGACTCATTTACCTTTAACTGTATGGAAGGAGGTGTAGATTACGAAGCACTGATTACTTAACTACTGATTATCTATAATTTATTATTGATTATTGATTATTGATCATTGATTATTTACACCAACACAAGTAAAGCATCCTCACCTTGAACTGTGTAAACAGGTGTAGGTTATGACGCACTGATTGATTAACCATTGATAATTGATCATTGATCGTTGATTATTGTTAATTAACACCAACACAGGTAAAGTGACCTCACCAATTTCAGATTGTTAAAGAACTATCACTATTCTATTCCATATTATTAGTGGGTTAACACCATTCTATTCCATGTTACCAGTGGATTAATACAATACCATTCCAGATTTTTTCCATCTATTCCATAATCTATTCCACATTAGTGCAGGAATCCATCCCACAATATTAGTGGATTAACACTATTCTACTGCACAGTATCATGTCACATTTTTATTGCAATATCATTATAACATTCCTTATTTATAACAACTCAAGTGAAGTGGATTCTATTCTACTCTTTCTATTCTGTTCTATTATATTCGATACCCTCTTGTCCAGCCTCTACTTCCTGGTGCTGCGTGTCCCATCGGGTCTTCACGGAGCAGCTGTGGCTTTAAGAGACGTGCATGCGTTAACAGCCGCAGTAAACTGTCCAGAGGTGTCCACGACCCTGAGGTACCTTATCTTATGGTCGATTTCATCAACATCACTGAAGTCTTCCAGTCGGATACTATGCTGTGTATGTTTCCGTTTGAAGGACTAAGTGCGCTGCCCTGCGGTGCAGAGGACAGAGGAGCTGCACTGATGCTGCTGCTGCCATCATGATGCCCCCCCACTGTGAGTACACCTCTCTCTCTTCAATGCGGCATGAATGAGGCGGTATACAGTTCTCCGAAATGTGACTATCTCAGCATTGACGTTGTTTTATAGAACACTGCATTTCCCCCCTTTATTAATAGAAGTTAGTCTTTGGGAAATTAAATCTTAATACTATGTCAAGTTTGTCGTATTGTCACATCCCACTACTTGGTCTCATTCTATTGATATTGTGAACAGTCAGACCTGCTGTTGTCCTGCAGAGGCTGGTGCACAGATCAGTGTGTTTTCCAATCCCAGCACGATGCCTCTGAGAGCAGCTTCAGATTGTGTTCTAAGAGCCGCGGGGATGATGTCACTTTTCGCCGTGTTGTCAGAAATCCCTGCAGGATGCCTCGTCCTGCACCACGCAGCAGAATGTTGTTAAAGGGATGTCACGGAGCTGGAGCACCAGAGGTGTGATCAGAGAGGTTACGTGTCAGGCTAAAGTCAGAGCAGGTTGTGTAAGAGCATCAGTTTGTGATGAGGCCTGTGTGCTGCAGTATAAAAAGTGTTAATCTGAGGTTGACCCTGGGCTCTAACCTAATATAGGCTTTAACAACCTGATCAGCTGGACGAGGACAGGCCTTTAACGTCCCTGGTCCCTGTCTCCCTATGTGCGCATCTCTGACTGCAGTGCTCTTGCATCTGATCATTTTATGGTTTGTCGACTACACGTCCCAGAATTCAATGCCTTAAATCACTCGGGCTTTTCAAAAACTGCAGACTCTGCAAAAGGTCCCTGATCAGATTTAAAACCTGCAGTGTCACATGAACTGATAGAAAGTTCTTATTCACAGTGGTATATTGTTATTAATGTATGTGCATGTTTCTTTAGAATGAACACATGGTAAAATAAAACTGGGAACCATCAAGACAAGTGCAGTTTTCTATTTACCAGCATATAACCTGTACTATTTATATTGTCATTTTGTTTCTTTTGGGTGTGGTTTTCATATAAGCCGTTACTTTTACATTTAATTTATGCAATTTTGATTGGTAGTGTAAACTAAATTAAACTAAAGGTGCCACCAGATAAATAATGTAAATTAATGAATTCTTTTTTAGTCTTTTTATTCAAGCAACTTAATATAAGGGAATACAAAAATGTATATATTGTTTATCTATCTCTATAATTCTGCTTTACATTAGAATTTCAATTTTGTAATCACTTGAATTAAAGTTGTGCTTCCTAAACATTAATGTAATGATAGAGCAGAGAGCTCTCATGGGCCAATCAGAATATTTATACCATTTATTAAACAAACCTTATTAAAGAGCCATGCAGCCTATATATTTATCTCAGGGGTTGGTGTAGAAAATAAAGGAAGTAAAGAAAGAATAAAAAGAAGAGTGAAGATCACATTGAATTATTGCTGCTCCATGCATGTTGAATTCCAGCTTCAGTCAATAATCATATCACTGTTCAACAGTTATTTTGCCCTCAATCAAACTTTATTTGTGTAGTACCTTTCATACAGGTTAGTGCAGTTCAAAGTGCTTCACAGTTGACTGATGTATTAAGAATAGACAAAGCAAATTAAGAATTCTGACAATGACATACCATAAAATAGATTTGAAATGCTATAAAAACAATAAAACTTTAAAAAAGAGAGTCAATAAAATTGGATAAAACATATACTAATAATAATTAATATACTAATAATAATTAATCTATTCAATCTGACCTTTTCAGTACAGATGCTTGCTAATGGTTTGATGCCATTGGAAGTGCTCCAGCTGCCACTGACCTATCATCGTCGATGAAAAAATATCAATAGCTTTACTTCCGGAACACTGGGCCTGTAGAAAGAGACGGAACAAGAGGTCTGTGAATTTTCAGTCTCTGTAGACCAGTGTGACTTCAACAGCAGGGGCAAGTCTAGAGGGGGGTAGGCTGGGGCACAGATTTAGGGAAGGGTGGCACATTTAAATAACATGTAGTAAAAATAAAACAGCTTAGATTAGTAATAACATTTATTTTAACATTTATTTCAACAAAGATTGCAAGTGCACTGCTTCTTCGTGCAATACAACATTTCTACAGGAGTGCATAAAACTTGTAAACAATGACAACAACTTTGGATCCTGCCTGATCTCATTGTCTAATGTGCCTATAATATCAAAAAGCACCAATAGTACTTCCCTGTAGAGATCCTGCTGTTGAGTGCAGGGCTATTTGTCAACCTGATCTCACACCAGTCACCTGCACATCCAAAAAAGCTACAGGAGGTAGTTTGATCATGAGATCAGTCTGTGGATGTCAGGGTGAGACATCCAATCAACCTATTTCTCTAACCTCAAACACAGAACATGGCACAGACCTACAGACAAACTCACGTGGACACTAGTGTGCAGATACAGCATTAACACACAGATAGCTAAATTAGCCAAGAATCTGTGATTGATACCACATATTATCCACTACGCGTGCGCAAAACCAAGCCGAATCCATCCTCACGGGCCATATTAATATTACAGCAGTGTCGGAGGGTTGTAAACCACAAATTAAACCTCTTTAAGAAAACATATGTTCATTAGTTGAAGAGGTAAACCCTCTGGGACATCAGTAAGCTGAGAGCGCTGTGCGGACTTAAGACGACGCGGAAGTGACCGGGGGAGTGAACCCTCTCGCTCCGTGTCCTCAGCCACACGGCTACTCTCGGTGTAATTCATTATTCTTAGAACATCGCCTTGGAAGGAGACGGTGATGTTGTTGGACCGAAACAGTCGTGTCACCGGCCATTGTTGTTGTTGTTGTTACCGGGAACAATAACCTGTTGTGACATGAGTCGTGTTCGCGAGGGGACCGTTACCGGAGCGCAGCGGACCGACACGAGTGAGTGAGGTTTGTCGGGATAAACGCTCCTAAAGAGGCTAAACTAACCACCCGGCACCCGGTCAAAACAAAGCCTCGGTCTCAGCCTACACGCGGGTTTAATGTGTCATTATGTGTCTTTTACACGAGCGTGTGTCTGTGTTGTTTTCTACATAGTTATATTGAGGAGTCGTGTCTTTTTTTTAGGCAAGTAACGGGTTTCTTGTTTCGCCGCAGCAGTTTTCCGGGTGAAGTATCCCTGCGCCTGGTGCCAGAGATAGTCCGGTGACATGTGCCTGCGCTGGGACACATAATCGCATCGAGATGTCCACCTGTCCAGACCCCTGGTGAGTTTCATGTGTGCTGTGAAATAAAACTCTACAGCATTGTGAGTGTTAGCAGCCGATAGGCCCCCGCGGTCCTGCAGCACAGTGATGATCAGCTGCACCACAGGCAGAATACAGGGACAACAACATTTACCATTCTGGATATTGCACTGTCATGTATTGTCCTGGACTTGATGTGGTCTGAGGGGCTTTGGCTTTTCAAACCATCCTGTGCAGGCTGCCACACCCACCCCTGCCCCACTGACTGCACCACTGTGGACCCAGGCTGCACGCGGTCCTCTGATGCTGAATAAGCAGGGATGTTTTTGTTTTATTGCTGCTAAGGCTAATTTACGGGTTTGACTTACATAAGTAAAACCCATATGTTGTTCCCTTAAATAGCAGTGGAGTCCATTTCTAGAGTGCGGTAGTAATAGAATGATCATGGAGGGAGAACTGACCAGTGACCAAATGACTGAGATGGTCGGTCCACTGATGGTAAATAGCACATCTCTCTCAAGGATGAACTAGTCTGTGATCACTGTTTCAACATCATCATGGGTTTTTAATTTTTGTTTTTAAGGATAGTCACCCGGCATTATGCACCCCTTGATGTGCTCTGTTACACATGACATCTATTGCACACTGTGATTTGTGAATTTAGGCCATACAAATAACATTTGATTGATTGATAGATTGGTTGCAGCACTTCAGTGCAATAAGGCTAAATGCTTTATAGGAGTATACTGAAAATAAAACTAGACATTAATGCAGATGTTTAACTGGCACTAATGGAGCATTAACAGATGGACCTAGTGAGGTGTCCATTCTCAGGTTTCTCCTCAACCTGATCCTTGATCAATAATCAATTTAAGCAGGACATTTAATGCCTTTTCTACACCATTAAAGCCCATTACTTTATTTTTCATATGCACAGATGACACCATCAGAAGTATAGGCAAAAATCTTCAACAACTTATAAGGAAATTTCCCCAAATAGTTTAATATGTTGTCCAACGTTAAACTGATTTTTATCTATATTTCCTAGGTTGCCATGGGTGACAGTCCGTCATGAGTACATTGGCCTGAGGTCCTACCAGGTCTCCCCCCTCACATCTGTTCGAGAGGTCAAACAGTTGCTCTACGAGGAGACAGATCTCCCGGTTAAAGAGCAGCGACTGACCCACAATGGGAGAGTGGTGAGTGTTTGTTTGTTTGTTTGTTTGTTTGTTTGTTACAGCAGGGTAAAAGTAGTATTGAAATGTACAAAATGTAATGTTTGCAAAGTCAAAACTGAGGAAGTCTGGTTTGAGTATTACTAAGTACTCTTTCCCTGAAACTCTTACATATTGTAAGGATCTTATTACACTAAATGTGTTTCTGTGTTCCATTGCACAGATTTATTATTTTTACTTTCTTTTATAAACATAATGTTTAGTTTGTTTTTCTTATCTCAGTTTTGGATACTTGTTGGGTCCATTTTAACTTGTTAGTCTGCTGCTCTGTGGGTGGTTCTGTCTCAAGAACAACAGAGGTCTCTTAATTTGAGGGTGGATAATTGTCACAGCAGCAGCAGCAGCAGCAGCAGAAGAGAGGAAGCTTGTTTCAATGACCCTGTGCCATAACTGCAGGATAAATGAAGTCACTGGTGACATTCACTTAAACTGATAACAGTGTCTTCACTGTTAGAAATACTTTGAGCCTCCATTGTAAGTATTATTTTTTTTCATCTTTATGAGGAATTAATTAAATCTATTATCGATCCTATGGCAATTAATTTATGGCTATGATCTACCTACCCACCCACCCATGCAATGCAATCCGATATGAGCTTAAGTGTGTGCACTTCATAGACACACTATTAAACAATGCAATATTTTACTGACTTACTTTTTTAGTTCGATGATTTAAGGTGCTGATTATCTGTCATGTGATAAACATATTTTTGACCAAAATAGATGCATCAGTAGCAGTTTAAGTTTCAAGTGTTCCTGATAAATTGTTTGTGGCAGATTAATGTGCTGTAGGACTCTTTTTTTTGTTAGTTTGTGATGGCTGTGTATGGGCCAACATGACTGGAGTTGACCCCGTGACTTGGGGCGTAGCTGATGGACAGCACCAGGTGGTGGTCAGTGCTTGGCTGCCCCCTGATCTCATATGCAAAAATTAGCTGCAAGCTACACCCACAAATGAATAGCACATACACTACAAGGTCAGGTCCCACATTCCAGAGAGTCAGATTTAAGTCTTAAATCCTGTACTGAGTATTGTAATGTGAAATGTTTTCCTGTAAAGAATGTATGACACAGATTTCCCTTTCTTCCTCTTAAATGTAAGTTTAGATTTCACATTGTAGTCCTGTAATCTCCGATGCAATGAAACTGTGCAGCAGTCTGATGGATGAGGCACTAGCCAGACACTGTACTTACCAGAGGAGTGGTATACGTTTTTGGAGAAACTGAGAGGAAAGATTTGCTTCTCTGTGAGTTTCACAAGCATGATTCATTGAAAACGATTGGTGGGTGCCCTCAAATGCAGTAAAACATTCAGCCTAGAAGCCAAATTGAGGAAAAAATACTTTAAGCAATCGTAATGCTGTACATACATCTTTGTTAGGAGAAAACACTCTTTATTAGAAGGATCTAAAGTGCAGCTTAAACCTAACAACATTTAAGTCTCTCTCATTTTCTTGAACCAAGAATATTTTCAACATTGTTCTGTCCGAGCCTGAAAGAGACCTATCCAAGCTTCTGTTTTTTGTGTCTGAACCAGACCCGATTCTCATGTTTTCCCCGAATACAGGCACATGCAGTATTAAACATTTAACCTTAATATAATTTCAACATCTTTTTGTCTGATTTTGGTATCCTGGTTTGGGTATCTGCACTCGAAAGTGTGAAGAACTCTATCACTTCAACTGTATATTTCCTGTACAAGCCCTTTATATGCTCCCATGTGGAATATTAATAGGAAATATACTTCTTAATCTTGACTTGTTCAGATGATCATTGCACTGTGCAGTGATAGTGATGAGGTTGATGGCTGAAGGTTTGCCAGACAGCGTGCTGATGTGCAAAGACTGCTGTGTGCAGTGGGTCGCAGTGTCACCTTGAAAACCTCATGCAGCAGCAGTATCAGGCCCTGTGCCGACTCCCCTCTACATCGATTCTGTAAGATGCACCAAGAGAGAGTAGATCACAGTAATGTTTGCCGTTACACTGCCCAAAAGATTTAATGGTAGTTGGGGAGAGAGAGTGATGATGCATGAATCTTTACGGCCGGATAACTACAAGTCTGTTAATAGTTCTTATGAAAATGACAGGGCTTTTAAAATGTTTTATGAATGCAATGAGTAATAAAACACTTAATAGAGGGCATTTTTGTTCCACAAAATTCAAAGCATTTTCCTTCCATGAACTAATTTATAGTCCCTTAAAACCTTTTTTTGATTAACTGTACTTGATTTAGTTTCTTTAATTATTTGAGGAGATTTCTTTATCATTTTTCTATATAACCTTTTTCAAAAATGCTCTGTCTCCTTAACAACCCATTCTAGCTGGATGACAGTGTGCAGATCGGGACCCTGGTGCCCAAAGGAATCCCAGAAGTATCTATCACATTGGAGGGAGGAGGCCTTAAAGGGGGAGGTATGAATAAAACCATTGCATCTCTGCAATAAACCAGTTCTTACAACAATGAAGCTTACCTGTTTCTGCTTTTGCAGGGAGGTTTGGACAGACTACGCCACCACTGGTTGAATTCTTGAAAGATATTCTGAGGCGGTATCCCGAAGGTGGACAGATTCTGAAGGTAAGGGCCAGGCTACACTATGTTTTTGCTGATTTAATTATATTTAGCATCCCAAAAAGTTAATTCATGATTAATGTTATTTGCCATATTAGGTCAGTGTTATATAAAAACATTTTATGAAGTCACTTATTTAACCCCACACTGATGGATAATACTTACAGTTAACTTGTGGCTTCTATTCCTAAGTAGTCATTGGTATAATAAGCACAAACAGGAAAATGTGATATAGCTTTCGTCCATAATTCTCTTAGTTCTGTCTTGTTTTATGTGAGCTCACCAGAGAGACGCAGATTGACAGGCAGTTTTCCCGGGAGGGCTACGTTCAGGCAATAACACAGATACAACGTCATGGAATTTGAAATTACAAAGTTTGTCAAGCTTGTACAAAAACAAAGAGAATGGTTTTATTTTGGCTGTATATACTGGCACCAGCTATATTACCCTACATGGCTGCAACATTGCAAGTGTAAAGAGTTGAGGTATCCCTTAGGCCATCCCTTCTTATAATGCTCTCGTTTCATTCTGAAGCTTTCTGGATAAAAGCATCCATCAATTAAACTAACATTATTGTGTACTTTCACTGTTAAAGTCCGGCCTTCGTAAATGCATGTATTTGCCTTATTCTATTTTGAAGGAGTTGATTCAAAATGCAGAGGATGCTGGAGCCACAGAAGTCAAGTTCATGTATGATGAGACAGAGTATGGAGTGGAGTCGCTGTGGTCACCTGACATGGCACAGCATCAAGGTTAGTAGTCAGTTACTATTTAAGCAGAGCGGGATAACCCAGTAACACAGTGCTTTAAATTGGGGAGCATACGTTCAGGCCTTTGTGTTGGCAGGTTTCTGTCCTGCTTAAGTGTCATGGAGCAGCTGCTCTGTAGCTGATCCTCTGCTCTGACCTCCCTGTCAACAGGGAAAAAACAACTTTGTTGCTGGGAGTATTAAAATGCATTATTGCCTTTACTAAATTATTTTACATCTGCCAAATATGTATTTTTGGAATGTTTTAACTTATATATGCTGATCTGATTGCAGCATCAGCACTGTATGTCTACAATGATGCTGTGTTCACTGTGGAAGACTGGAATGGGATTCAGGAGATTGCAAGGAGCAGGAAGAGAGAGGATCCTTTGAAAGTGGGACGGTTTGGGATTGGATTCAACTCTGTGTATCATATTACAGGTTTGAAACTTGTCTTCATATGCTAATATTAGAGTAGAAAGTAGAAGTAGAAAGTAAATAGTTAGTAGAACCCCCTTGAGGGAATTTCTTCAAATTCAGCTCAAATGTTCACAACTGATTCTTGTGAGGATATACATGTATATCAGGAAGAGAGGGAATTTCATTACATCTGGCACAAAAGAGGTCTCAAAGTTCAAGGTCAAGAATTCATATGCTAATTGAGATCAAATGTATAACAGAAGAAAATTGTAAAGTGATTATATTTTATATAGGTCAAAAGTCAGCTTTGACATTATAATTTGCTGCAAAAAAGTAGATGGAGGTTGTGACCATTTACTTGTTAATTACAAAACTTTTACCTTCCTCAACACCCCTATCTTACCTTTAAGCAACGCCCTCAACCTAAACTGTCATTAAAGTTACACAGTGGCTAGTGGGTCAGGCTTTGGTTGTACTGGGCAGCTGATCAACGTTTGTGTATATTTATTCATAGTTTTGTGTTTTTCCTCTCAATATCTTAGATGCTCCCAGTATATTCAGTGGAGACCAGATTGCCATGCTGGATCCTCATCAGACTCTGTTTGGAGTGAATGAGTCTGGACAGTGTTGGAACCTGAAGAAGGACATTAAGGAGATCACAGAGCTAGCTGACCAGTTTGCTCCCTACACTGGGATGTTTGGGAGCTCCGAGAAAACCATTCAGGATGGCAGCTTTCCAGGAACGCTGTTTCGCTTCCCCCTCCGCATGAAGCCCTCCCAGCTCAGTGGCAACATTTACAACAAAGAAAAGATTTTAGAGCTCTTTGAGTCTTTCAAAGCAGATGCAGACACAGTGGTCCTCTTCCTCAAAAGCGTTCAGAGGATCTCCCTGCACGTGCGTGAATCAGACGGTACAGAACGCATGTTGTTTCAGGTAACAGCCTCAGAAAATACTGATGATAAGTTAGAAAGACCAAACGCACTTAAGACTCTGGGTCAGGCTATAGACAGCTACAACAACGGTGTCCCCAATTCTACCATCACATGTGTCACTTACCAGGTCAACATCGAGACTCAGGATGAAAAAGCTAAAGAGACTCACAGAACAACTTGGCTAGTTTGTAATGGAGTAGGGGGGAGAGGAATGTGTGCCGAGCTGGACTCTCTGGCAGATGATTTGAAGTTCATGCCCACCATTGGAATCGCCCTGCCTCTTACTCTGATAAACAGAGACGACGTAGGTGCCACATCTGGTTTCTCAGGACGGGCTTTTTGTTTCCTTCCACTTCCCCCTGGGGAGGAGAGTGAGACAGGGCTTCCAGTTCATGTCAGTGGCTTCTTCGGTCTCACAGACAACCGTAGAAGTATCAAGTGGCGGGAAGTGGACCAGTGGAGGGATCCAGCTGCTCTGTGGAATGAGCTGCTTATAATCACTGTCATCCCTAAGGCTTACTTCACACTCATCACAGAGACTATCAGAAGGGTACAGACAAAAAAGGACCAAGACTTTCCATTGTCCCCCACAGGGACCTACGAGGCCTGGCCAAACCCTAAGCAGGTCAAGTCCCGCTGGAAACCTATACTTCAGCCGCTGTTTCATGACTTGCTGCAGCAGGAAGTCATCTATTCCCTCAGTGAGAGCTGGATCCGGGTGGACCAGACTGTGTTCTCAGAGCTGGACGCAGACGAGGACATTGCAGAGACTGTGATCAACTACCTCCAAAGCTCAGGAATGCACGTGGCAAAAGTGCCAGCTGCCGTGGAGTCTGTTTTGGCTGCCCACATGGCGGAGTCCACTGACGTGAGGAAGGTGACCCCATCGTTGTTGCGGCAGGTGATCAGGAAGTTCAAACACAAAGGTCCCTCACAGGAGAAGCTGCTGCTGCTGGAGTTCGTGCTTAGTGATGGTAACTACAGTGATCTAATAGGACTGGATCTCCTACCAAGGCAAGATGAGACCTTTACAACATTTTCATCTTCTGTCACGGATAAGGATGCCATTTACATTGCATCTGAAGAATTCCCCAGGTAGAGATCAAATTTAGATTTTCCTTTTACCCTTAAATAATTATGAAAATGATGAAATATGAAAGTAATATGAAATAATTGTTTTTCATGGACACTTGGTCTACAGTTGATTATCATTTCAGTATTATGAGTATTGTCTCTTTTACATAAAATCATTGTTGACAGTGTTATTTGTCCTAAGGGTTCTGTATCCTGGACTGGAGTGTCGGTTCATATTGGAGAGCATTAAACCCTCAGTAATGGACTGTTTGAAGAAAGCAGCCAAAACCAGAGGTAACACAACATATTTACATGTAATCTATTCAAAGTATGATTTATAGTAGACTGAAACATGTTAAATGTCTGACAGAACTATAAAACAAACTGAAAGGTCCTCAGTCCACATGATGACTATGTGGTTCATGTGAGTTCAGCCATATTATAGTTGTGCTGTGTCATCTTACTCCTGCAGTGCCAGCAGGGCATTAAATCTGGTACGCTGCTGATAGATAATTTAGGAGCCAGAGACAGAAAGGAGAGCGTGATCATGCTGTTTCATGGAACAGTTATTTTTGTGCCAAATGTTTCACTCAGTTCATGAGATCAGAACCTGACTGTCCTCACTGCACACTCAGCCATGATTATGATAAGAGGGCTGTGAGCTAGACAGAGGTCATCTGAAACCAAAATTTAAGAGACAGGGACTATTATAATGTAACATAACGTGAAACAATTTTTTCTGTCTGATTTTCTGTAAAGCCCTGCATTTCATTAACATTTTTATCTAGTTGCTGAATGTTGCATTGTCACTCTGCAGTGTCTACAGTAGTTCAACTTTCATTAGCTTCCATTAGAAATCTTTATTCTAGTCCCTGCAGTGGGCCCAACGCTGCTGATGATGTTAGAGCACCACTACCCACATCTATTTTCCAATTACTGCATCAGTGGAACACAGCCATCATTAATGTTGTGTTTTACTGATTATAACAAGTGCAAATATCTTCAGTGGAAAAGATTTTTATACAATTAAGATGAACAAGGTCAAATCAATCTCAGGTCTCTAAAATGTGTCACTTGAATTACAGTGCAACAGTATCTTTGGGGGTGCTCAGGTAGGTATTTCAAAAATGTGTTTGATATCAATTCCTTTTCTCTTTCTCTTGAAACTATTTAGAGCCTGACTGATGCTGATACCGATATGAAAAAATTTCAATACACCGATATTTTGGCTGTAAAAACAAATGGCAGTGATTATGACACATTTACTTTGTTATAAATAAATATGAATAAAAACAAAATACAAATACAACTTAAATATATAGAACTTGAATAAAGAAAATAAACACAATTTTTCTGAAACGATTATTCTGTAAGATAAAAGTTTTTGTAACGACGTACATGAGTAAACATAAACTCTAAAACTGATTTATCTGAGAAAGGCTCATATCGGCCAATGTTTTATCAGCCAAATGAATAATCGGTCAGGCTCTAAAACGAATGCATTGCTGTGAAAGAGCACCATGGTTACAACAGTCAGATAACTCTCACAGACTGAAGTACCAAAACAACATCTCACATGTTTAGATTTGGTATAATTCCAGCCTGTAAATGAACCTGTTAATTCACCATCATTTGGACTTATTTTATAAAGGTCTCGTGGTTTTTGTGCAAATTTAACAAACTGTAGGTGTGTGTGTGCACAACATGGTTTATGTAAGTGTGATTGCATGGTTTATATCAGCAATTTGTGCTGCAGTTTTGCCGCAATTCTAAATGTTGAGTATAACTACTAATAACTATTTTAGTTATAGCAAATTTAAGACCAATTACCCCCCAGATAATTTAATTTTAACTTTGAGAGATAGCATTTAGTAACTTCTACATCAAAAATAATCAAGGAAAATTACATAACTTGAATTTTTCCTTGTTATTCAAACAGGAAGAGCCTGCACTCAGCTACAGGTGCTGAATCCTGAACGATCAGCTCGACTCATCAAGGAGATCCTGTCATCAGCCTGGCCAACGAGAGACTTCATTGTCACATGGGAACCTGGAAACAGAGAGTTGAAGCATCCTACACTTTCCTGGCTGAAGATTATCTGGAAACATCTCTACATACATTTTGCTGATGATCTAAGTACCTTTGAAGACATGCCATTGATCCCATGTGTGCCACTTGATGAAAACATGGACACAGTTAAGCTTCTACGTCTCAAAACTCCATCCCCCATAATCCTTGTGGATGAGAAAGAGGCAACACTTTCTGAAAACCTTATTGACATCATGGAAAGGCTTGGAGGAGTAGTGATAAAAAAGCTGGATTCATGCTTGCAGCACCCTCAGCTAAAGCGGTACATCCATCCTTCCTCTCCTAGTGTGCTCTTACAAATAATGAACAGATTGGCCACACAGCGATTATACAGCCAAGTCGCTTCTTTCTCGGTCGATGAGAAGATTGCACTCAGAAACTTTCTTGCAGGGCTGTCTGACATTACAGAGAAGGAAAAACATACCCTGCTTGAACTTTCCATCTTTGAGAAAGTGGGGACCCGCTCTGAAGGGACCTCAGCATTCACATCCCTGAGAGGAGCTAGAGCTTTACATCACAGAGCCAAATACCCACCAGATGTGAAATTATCTGTAAATCTTGTGGGATGCTGTGATGAAGAATCAATCCGCCTCATCAAGATGCTAAATGTGGAACAGGTGAAAACAACGGAATGCTTGAAAATAATTATTCAGGATCTAGAGAAGGGCTTCTACACAACGGATGAGATATGTCAAATCATGCTTTGGGCACTCAAAAATCTGGCATTTTTAAAGAATGAAAATTCATTTGTGATTGGATGGCTTTCTGCTCTAAAATTCATTCAGCTGCCTTGTGGAAATTCAGTCAAAGCCTCTGATCTTTTTGATCCTGACCTGGAAATTCTGCAGAATCTGTTCTACATGGAAGAGGAAACCAGGTTTCCCACAAGTACATTCACATCCTCCCCCGATCTTCTTCATTCACTCAGACAGCTGGGACTAAGAAATGAAGTGCAGCTCAGTGAAAAAGATGTACTCCGTGTGGCAAAGAAAATAGAGGAGTTACAAAGCAGTGATGAACTAGAGTGGGATTTCATAATCAAAAAAGCAAAAACTCTTCTGCAGATATTAAACAGACAAACCAAGCTGGTAAAATCAGCTGATGCTCAGAAATCATTGCTAAAATGGAAATGGGTACCTGTCTGCAAGGAAAGACCTCTAACTTACCCTAAATCCCTCGCCTGGGTTGGAGATACTCTCAATATCTGCTCTTTTTCAGAGATGTGTGATATATCCCATGCAGTGCTTGTGGGATCTTCAGTAGCACTGGTTGAACACACCTCTGCAGGTATGAAGAAGGCACTGAAACTAACTGTTGAGCCACAGGTAGATCAGGTATTGCAACACCTGAAAGCAGTGAATGACTGGCATAAATCTCAAGCATTCACCACAGAGGATTGGTATCAGTTTCAGCAGATCCTGTTTGAGATTTATGCCTTTATGCAGGCTCATCTTGAGGATGCAAGAGAAGCTATGAAATCACTGCCTTTTGATTGGGTGTGGACTGGGAAGACATTCTCATCCCCTGGCCAAACGGTCCTAAAACCTCTCCCCGATCTAGACTTGCAGCCTTACCTGTACTCCCTGCCAAAGACAATACGAAAGTTTCACAAGCTTTTCAAGTTTTGTGGGTCAGTTGAAGAAGTTGTCCCAAGCCATGTGTTTGAAGTCATCAGCACCATCCAACAAAGATGTAAGGGAGAGATTACAAAGGAGGAAAGCAAACATGATATCTTACTTCTGATCAACATCCTGAGATGGCTGTACAACAGTCAGATAACTGTAGATACCAACATGCATGTGCCAATTCTTTGTTACAAGGACCCAAGTAAATTAGCCATGAAGCCCATTCATGAATGCACCTATTGTGACATCAAGGTTGATGATTTGAATGATTTACTTGAGGATGCATCAGAGCCCATTATATTAGTCCACGATGATATCCCAATGAAAACTGCAGAGTGGCTAAAGGTGCCATGTTTGAGCACAAGGCTAATAAACCCAGAGAACCTTGGCTTTGAACAGTCAGGCCAACGAGAACCTCTAACAGTAAGAATAAAGAACATCTTGGAGGAATATCCTTCTGTAGCAGACATTTTCAAAGAGCTCCTCCAGAATGCTGATGATGCAAGTGCAACAGAGTGCAGTTTCCTCATTGACATGAGAAAAAACGCTGACATCCGAGAGAATCTCCTTGACCCTGGCATGATTGTTTGTCATGGGCCCTCTTTGTGGTCTTTCAACAACTCTGTATTTTCAGACACAGACTTTCTGAATATCACAAGATTGGGTGGATCAATAAAGAGATGTGAAGCAGACAAAGTCGGCAAGTTTGGCTTGGGCTTCAACTCAGTTTATCACATCACTGACATCCCCATCATCATGAGCAGAGAGTTCATGATCATGTTCGATCCAAACATCAATCACATCAGCAAGCACATCAGAGACAGGTCTAATCCAGGGATCAAAATCAACTGGAGCAAGCAGCAGAAAAGGCTGAGAAAATTCCCCAATCAGTTCAAACCTTTCATTAATGTCTTCAACTGCCAGCTTCCTCTAGCCCAGGACTCCCCATACAAATACAATGGTACATTGTTCAGGCTTCCATTCAGAACAGAGCAGGAATCCTCTGTAAGTGAAATCAGCAGTCTGTACTACAACACCACAGACATCTATTCCCTGGTTGATGAGTTCAGCATTTGTGGCCATCGGTTCATTCTGTTCACACAGCATGTTGGAAGTATGGTCTTGAAATACCTGAAATATGAAGAACCAAATCCAGCTGGAGCACAAGATGTTGTGACCATCAACAAAAGTGTGTGGTCATCCAAAGCCTCATACGGACCCCTAAGTATTCTAAAATCTGCAGCAAAGGTTATGAAGAAAGTAGCAAGCACTAACAAGGTACCCGCTGATGTTCCCAAGTCTGGCTGCATCATACGCATTATGGTGGAGGAGTTTCACAATGTGTTCAAACGCATTGTTGACCTGCACTCCCCACTGTTCAGAGGTTCAGAGGAAGATCCTAACCAGTACTTTGAGATGGCTGCTAAAGGGGTTCAGACAAGAAGACTCACAGATGAAATGTCCCAAAAGGCAGTCGAGGTCACTAACTGGCTCATTTGCTCATGCATGGATGTAACTGAAGCACTCAAGTTTTCCCTCAGTGATAGTGGAAAAAGACTTGGACTAGTGCCTTGTGGAGGAGTGGCTGTTCTGCTGTCAGAGGAAGAGAATCGCAAATGGACAGTGAAAACAAATGCCACACCAATCGGAGAGGTGTTTTGTTACTTACCTCTCAGAATCAAAACAGGCCTTCCAATACATATTAATGGTTGCTTCGCTGTGACTTCTAACCGCAAAGAGATCTGGAAGACCGACACCAAAGGGCGATGGAATTCTGTGTTCATGAGACATGTTATTGTCCAGGCCTATTTAGCAGCACTCACAATGCTACGTTCAATGGCTGAAAGTGGAGAACTGCTCAACTACAGCTATTACGCAGCATGGCCGGATCCAAGTCAGGTGCATGATGACTTCACACTGATCAGCCAGGGTGTCTACCAGGAAATAGCCAAAGGAGGTGACAGTGAGCATGCAAAGGTTTTCTCAGATGGAAACACCTGGGTGTCAATCAAATACGTTCGATTTCTTGATGATGCCTTACTCTGTAGGCCAGACATTGGTCCTGCTGCTTTCAAGATATTCCTGAAATACCTCAAGAAAAGTGGGTCACAAAACCTCTGTGCTGTTGAGCTGCCTGACTGGGTGAAGGAGGGATTTGATGATGCTGGATGTAAGGGGAAGTTGATGGAAAACACCCTGACAGAGAAGCAGTTCTTTTCAGATGTCTTTTTCCCTCACATCCAGGGAATTGACAGAGAGCTTCGCGATCCCCTGATGCATTATGTCTTGAATGAGAAACTGGAAGATTTTGCATCTATCCTCCGGGTTACTCCTTGTATTCCATGCTCTGGCCCCAATAAGGAACTGGTTTTGCCTTCCAGACTTATTCACCCAGAAGGAAGAGTTGCTAAACTCTACAGCACAGATGATGGAAGATTTCCTGAAGGGACTTCTAAGGACTACCTAAACCCTGTATGTTTAGTGAAACTAGTCCAGTTAGGCATGGTAAAGGATGATCTGTGCTGGGAAGACCTGATTGAACGTGCTCAATCTGTAATCCATCTTAATGAAAGTGATCATGCAGCTGCATGCTTCCGTAGCAGTATCCTTCTCAGTCTGATTGATGAGAAACTAAAGATGAGAGATGCACCAGCAGCTGATCTCTTAGAAAAGCTACAGGAAATCAAGTTCCTTCCATTTCTGACAAGACCTGCAGGGTTCTCACTACCATGGCATGGGAATAACTTTTCCCCAACAACAATGTTCTCTGCTGGAGAACTCTTCACAACTGAACATCAGGACACAGTGTGTCTGATGAAGCCAATCCTCAATGAAAATTCTCCATCTTTCAAAGGCTGTGGTGCGATGTCATTGGCTGTAAAAGACTGTCTTTGTCTAATAAGGAAACCATCAATTGGCCTGGTCATCAGTCAGCTCAAGAAACTGTCTCAATCATTTGATGGTGTCACACTGTATCAGGAAAATATAACAAATGCTTGTTATAAGTATCTACATGAAGAAATGCTACAGGATGAGAATGACAAAGGACAAATAACAGAGGAACTGAAAGCATTCAACTCCATCCTGGTGGAGAACACGTATGTCAATCCCTCCAAAGTTGCATTCCACCTGAATTTTGATGCAGCCCCACATCTTTATCAGCTCCCAAACAAATACAGAAACAGCTGTCGTGAGCTATTTGAAAATGTTGGGGTACAGCCAAATTTTTCAGTTGAGGATTTCTCAGCAGTTCTTGAAACTGTGAAGCAGGAATGTGGCCGAAGGGCACTCACTGAGGATAATTTCCAGTTGTGTCGCAGGATAATCAGTGAAGGGATATGGAGCTTGATACGAGACAAGAACCAAGAATACTGCCAGGCAAATTATGGTGGGATTATGTTGCCTGACTCCAATCTGACATTGCAGCAATCAAAATCACTATGCTACAATGACTGCCCTTGGATCAAAGTCAGAGACTCTTCTGTGAAATACTGTCACGGGGATATTCCAAGAGAGGTTGCTGTGAAACTAGGGGCAGTCCCTAAACGTCACAAAGCCTTGGAGAGGTATGCTTCAAATGTCTGTTTCTCTCCACTTGGGAGTGAGTTTGGACAGAAAGAAAAACTCACAAGCAGAATTAAAAGCATTCTCAATGCCTATCCATCAGAAAAAGAAATGCTAAAAGAGCTGCTTCAAAATGCAGATGATGCCAAAGCTACTGAAATTTACTTCGTGTTTGATCCCAGGACACACCCAACAGATAGAATATTCGATGATAAATGGATCCGGATGCAAGGCCCTGCACTCTGTGTGTATAACAACCAGCCTTTCACAGAGGATGATGTCAGAGGCATACAGAATCTTGGAAGAGGAACAAAAGAGGCCAATCCAGGCAAAACTGGTCAATATGGCATAGGATTCAACTCGGTCTATCACATCACTGACTGCCCTTCCTTCATCTCAAACAATGACATTCTGTGCATATTTGATCCTCATGCACAGTATGCACCTGGGGCTACATCTGTGAGTCCTGGAAGAATGTTTAGAGACTTGGACTCTGACTTCAGATCTCAGTTTTCAGATGTCTTAAGCCTTTACTTAGGAGTTCATTTTAAGTTGGAACGTAGCACAATGTTCAGATTCCCCATTCGCTCTAAGGATATGGCAAAAACCTCAGAGATCAGTTCAGTCCCTGCATCAGACAGAATGGTACAAAACCTTTTGGATAAGCTAAAATCTGACGGTGCAGAGCTTCTGATGTTCCTCAACCACATGGAGAAAATATCCATCTGTGAAATTGATAATGCATCAGGAGAACTCAAAGTCCTTTATTCTGTGACCGCCAAAATAACAGATGGTGATCGGCTGAAACGCAAACAGTTTCATGCCTCAGTCATTGACAGTGTGACCAAAAAGAAGCAGCTCACTGCTATCCCAGTGCAACAGATCACCTACACAATGGACATACAGGACACTGATGGAAATTTGACTACATGGATGATCTGTAACCGATCGGGGTTCCCTAACATTGAAAATGTCTCTAAGAGTGTGATCTCAGCTCATAAAAACGAAGACATAACTCTGTTTCCACGTGGAGGGGTAGCTGCATGCATAAGCCACAACTACAAGAAACCTCACAGAGCCTTCTGCTTTCTGCCCCTTTCACTGGAGACTGGATTACCATTTCATGTAAATGGTCACTTTGCTCTGGACTCTGCCAGAAGAAACCTATGGAGAGATGACAATGGAGTTGGGGTGAGGAGTGACTGGAATAATAATATGATGACATCACTGATATCCCCTGCCTGTGTGGAGCTGCTGATTCAGCTTAAGCGTCGATACTTCCCAGGCCCTGATCCCACCATGACCGTAATCCAAGGAACTCCACTTCATGTTGTTAAAGATACGCTGCGAAAATATCTGTTCTTCTTCCCAGCCAACAGAATTGATATACAGCCAGACTGGTATTGCCTTGTCAAAGCGGTGTACAACTGTATTCATGCCGACCTGAAGCGTCTACTTCCCGTAGTCAGAGCAGCACAAAGTGACAATTCAGACATGCACTCTGTCATTTACATTTCATGGGTAAATACATCCACAGCAAACAAAGGAAGAGCCTTTTTTGACAATCTGCTACAAGATGAGCTTCAGCACTTGAAAAACACAGAGTATAACATCACCTCGAGGAAGTCTGTGGCAGAAAATGTGTACAGGCTGAAAACGCTGCTTCTGGATATTGGTTTCAACCTGGTTCACAGCTGTGATGAGACTGCAAATCTCTACCTGTGTCTGGAGGATGCAGGGATACCAGTCAGTTATGTAACACCAGAGGATGTCTGCAACTTTCTCCACACTTTCTCGTCACCAGATACATCTTGCCATGTTGGAAAACTCCCCTGCCGTCTCCAACAGTCCAACTACAAGCTAGTTCATAGCCTGAAGCTCCTGTTTGACTACTGCTTCAAAGACATCGAAGTAAATGAAGTCAAAATTGAGGGGCTGCCTCTGTTGATAACAATGGACAACATGCTTCAGGTATTTGAAACCAAGAGACCAAAGTTCCTGACATCACATCATGAGCTAATTTCAGCAAGGAAAGAAATGTTCATGAATCCATTGTACATCAGGTACAGTGACACGCTGTTGAAGGCAGGAGCAGCAAAGATTTTTGACATCAGCAGCTTTGGTGACCTATTGGGGTCCGTTCTTCCAAGAGAGTATCGAACAAGGATCCCTGTGAAGTGGAGAGACACCTTTCCAAGTGAGTCTTGGCTAAAGAATGTGTGGAACTTCATCAGTGAGAATATTGCTGTTAAGGAGGATCACACAGACAAAGCGAGTTTTGACACAATTCTTGACATTCTCAAAGACTGGGCTTTGCTCCCTGGAATCAAATTCATGGCAAGAGAAAAGATAGTTATCCCTGAGCATGATGTGCTTTTACCTCTGAGTTTGATGAACATAGCAATATTTCCACATGGCCAAAATGACAAAGTATTTCACACCCTAATGAAAGCAGGATGCATTCAGCTTGGAGTGAACAAAATCTGTGTCAAAGAGAATCCCATCATGCCTTTTCTGGCACAGCACACAGCGAATATTGAAAGTCCATCAAGTATTCTGAAAGCTGTGGAGTACATGATTCAGACATCTGCATTCAAAGCAGCAAACCTGACCGACACAGACTTTGAGGCCCTTCTGTTGTATTTCAACTGCAACCTAGCTAACCTCACACAGCAGGATGTGCAGAGTCTAAAACTCCTCCCATGCTTTAAATCAGTTAGCGGGAAATACATCAGCATTGCAAGCTATGGAGCAAACTACATACTTGCAAAAGGCATTCCTACTGCAGACATTGACAAATGGGCTCACACATCCTCCTTTTCCTTTCTTGCTGACAGTCCACAGCTGAAAGACCTGTACAGCTTTCTTGGCTGTTTGCCAATTGATGACATGGAAATCTACCTTCAACATCTCCTGCCAAAGTTTGAGAGTTTTTCCTATGATGCCAAAGTTGAACACATTGTCTACTTGAAGGAGACACTTTTGTCAATGGAAGAATCATGCAAGATAAAAGATGAGCTCTATGAGAAACTGGAGGGACTGTCATTCATCTATGACTACGCAAACAGACTCAGGCCAACCAAGTTCTTCTCTGATGAGACTGTGAAGGTATTTGAAGTTATGCTACCTGCAAAATCTTTCATACCAAGTGACTTTTTCAAGAAAGTCGAGCAAGTATCAAAACCAAAGAATGGAACGTTGTTGCTCTCTTCATGGATCACCTTTCTGAGAAATATTGGTCTCAAACATGACATTTCCCAGCAGCAAGTCCTCCAGTTTGCAAAAGAGGTCAGCATAAAATCCCAGACAGAAAGCTGGACAAAAGAAAAAGTGCAAACCATTGTCGATGTTCTCTTGAACCATATTTTCAAAGAGAGGACAGACCTGTTCCAGGGTGCTTTTCTCAAAGAGCTTTCAATGATACCATTCCTGTGTCCTGAGAGAGCGCCCAAAGAACTTGTCAAGCTTCATTCGCAGTACCAAGAGACGAGTGGCACACTTCCTCTGATTCGTTTCAGTGGCTCTCAGGTAAATCCAAAATTCAAGCAAACAGATGTTATACACTTGCTTTGGACATCCTGCCCAATTCTACCAGAGAAAGCCACACCATCAAGCATAAAGGACCAGGAAGGGAGCACTGTTGCTGGACAGGAACAACTTGACCAGGTGCTGAACATGTTAGCTGTTAGTCTGGACCCACCGTTGGAGAAAGTAATAAGCAACTGCAAGAACATCTGCAACGTATCCAGTCCAGATGATGAAATGGTGAAAACCAGGAACAAGGTTTTAAGGTCCACCTATGAGTTCCTCAATGCAGATAAAAGAGATTTCCGTTTCCAGCTGCGTGGGGTAAACTTTGTCATGGTTGAGGATGGCTGGAAATTGCTGAAACCTGAAGAGGTTGTCATCAATTTGGACAACGAATCTGATTTCAAACCCTACTTGTACAAATTGCCTCTAGAGCTTGGTACCTTTCATCAACTCTTCAAACTCCTTGGCACAGAAGATGTTGTGTCAACTAAACAGTATGTTGAAGTGCTCTGGCGAATTTTCAGAAACTCAGAGGGCAAGCAGCTCGACCCAAATGAAATGAGAACTGTGAAAAGGGTTGTTTCAGGATTGTTTAAGTCGCTCCATAATGATCCAGTGGAAATCCGCAAAGACCTAGAGAATCTCAGAGATTTGTTGTTTTATTTGCCAAGCCATGATGGTAGATTAGCAAAATCCAACAGTTTAGTGTTTGATGATGCACCACACTTTAAAAGCAGGATTCAGGGTAACGTTGGAGTTCAGATGCTTGTGGACATGAGCCAGTGCTATCTGGGCAAAGATCACGCCTTCCACACAAAGCTGATCATGCTACTTCCACAGAAACTAAGGCCTAGACTTTTAAGTAGCATTCTTGAGGAGCAACTCGATGAGGATTCTCCAAGAATGTGCCAGTTTGGAGCTCTTTGCTCACTTCAAGGCCGTCTTCAGCTGTTGCTATCATCTGAGCAATTTATCACAGGACTAATCCGAATAATGAAACATGAGAATGACAATGCATACCTTGTGAATGAGGAAAAAGCCATACGTCTCTGCAAAGCACTTTGTGAAGGACTCAAAGTATCTTGTTTTGAGAAACTCCAGACAACATTAAGAGTGAAAGGATGTAGTCCCATCCCACACAGCCGCAGTGAAACTCTTGCCTTCCTCAAGAGGTACGGGACAGCTGTGATTCACCTCTACATCCAGCATTCAGACAGCAAAGACATAAATTTTCTCCTAGCATTGGCTATGACATTAAAGTCTGCCACAGACAATTTGATTTCTGACACATCCTATCTGATCGCCATGTTGGGCTGCAATGACATCTACAGAATTACAGAGAAGCTGGACAGCCTCGGTGTTAAGTACGATGCAACAGAGCCTTCAAAACTTGAGCTCCCCCTTCCAGGAACCCCCATACCAGCTGAGATACATCACACACTTCTCATGGACCCAATGAATGTATTCTATCCAGGAGAATATGTGGGTTACCTTGTAGACTCAGAGGGAGGAGACATATATGGGTCCTACCAGCCTACATATACATACGCCATCATTGTTCAAGAAGTAGAAAGAGAAGAGGAGGAAAACACAGTTTTCCTTGGAAAATGCTTCCAGATCGACATTGGATACAGTGAATACAAAATAGTCAGTTCCCTTGACTTGTACAAATTTTCAAGACAAGATGAGAGCACCCATGTTCGGGACACCACTGCTCCATCTACTCCTACAAGCCCGGACAGTCGTTCTACTGGTGTACGAATGACCCCTCCTCTTTTTGCTGGCAAGGAAAACCTCAGACCCCCTCAAAAACAATCACCAAAAAAGATCAAGCTTAATGCATTACCTGAGATTCTGAAAGAAGTGACCTCGGTAATTGAACAAGCTTGGAAGCTTCCTGAAACAGAGAGAAAGAAGATAATACGCAGATTATATCTCAAGTGGCATCCAGACAAAAATGCTGAGAACCTGGATGTTGCAAACGAAGTCTTCAAGCACTTGCAGAGTGAGATCAGCAGAATGGAGAAACAGACTTTGGCCGATCAGCAAAATACAGACAGAGCTTCCAGGAGATCCTTCTCCACATCATCAACCCGCTTCCATTCAGAGAAGTTCTCATTTCAAAGGTTTTATTCATCATGGAACCAAGAAGCAACAAGTCACAAGTCAGAAAGGCAGCATTTCAGGGAACATTATAACTATGCAGGTTCATCACACTCTCATCGTTTCTTTGTGCCCCCAACTTTCAAGACAGTTGGAAACCCTGTGGAAGCCCGCAGGTGGCTGAGGCAGGCCAGAGCAAACTACTCTGCTGCTCGCAATGATCTTCATAAAAATGCCAACGAGTGGGTTTGTTTCAAATGCTACCTTGCCACAAAACTTGCACTGATAGCTGCGGACTATGCAGTCAGAGGAAAGTCAGACAAAGATGTGAAACCTACTGCTCTGGCTCAAAAAGTGGAGGAGTACAACACCCAGTTAACAGGCCTTGCTAACGATGTGCAGATCCTGGAGGGATATGGCGTGGACAGTCTCAGAACTCGCTACCCCGATCTCCTGCCTTTTCCACAGATTCCTAATGACAGATACACATCAGAGGTGGCAATGAGAGTGATGGAATGTACCGCACGGATTATCATAAAGCTTGAAACCTTTGTGCAGCAAAAAATATAGCACTGTTGTAAAAGATAACAGTGAAAAAACAGTATGCATAGATCCTCTCTGGTATAGAGGAAACCCTTGGCTGTCTGCAATACAGATCATTTTTATCTCATAGAATAAAAACTGAAGAATCCAGCTGGCAGCTTATGGTACATATGCAGTTTCTACCTGTGATGACGGTACTGTGGCCCATGCATAGTAAAGAACTGTGTGGCTGCTGGCTACCATACCCCATTCAGCTGTTACTCTATAGATTGGCTGTAATAGGTGAAAAAATCTGCATATGCTGTATAAATGTTTGTTTACCAAAGTCCCCATATACTAGATCTATTTGCTTCAAGTTATGATGAGTTCTATTAAAATATTTGCTGCTTTTTTTACTTTATCTTTTATAAAACATATATAAAAATATATTTTCTTGCTGCAGACAACCAGTCGAGTGTATTTAAAGGTTGCGCTTGTGATGAAGAAATAGAGCAACTCAAACTGTCAATACTGCAATTACTGTCAGGCAACATGTCCTATTTGCAAGGCAATCATGTTTATAAATGTTCTTTTTTTTTAAAGGTTCATTTCATATTATTTCTGTACATTTGTAAATTTTCTGTAACATAGCCGTTCACTTGTTAATGGACGAAGCACTTTTTTGAAACTCCTCATGTATTCACACTTGCACTTGTACAGCGCTTGTATCGCCCCAGCAAATTTGGGAGATTTCAACTGTGAATGGAAAACTCTTACTGTTACTTTATTGCAATTATGTTTTAAGAGAAATATGTTTTATAATGGCTATGTTAAATATTAGTTGTTCTCCATACACTAACCCCTCGTGACTGTTTTGATTTATTGTTCATAAGAACCACATGTACCCTTGGGCCCTACAGTTGTAGAGGAAGCAGTTCTCAAAAGGTTTTTTTATTTCAGCGATGTTTGTGAATAGTCAGTAGAACAGTGTGATAAAATAAAGAGCCATACATAGGCTATAATCTGGGCACAACCCTCAACATGTTAACTTTTGTCAGCATGAAACTGTGTTTATACGTTTTTGGTCATTTAAATTTTTCTGGTTTAAGGAACACAGAACAGCACCGGACCGTGGTGCTTGTGTTTTTTACAGCTTGTTTCCATTTTATTTGAAGGACAATACACATACTGACCACATCTTGTTATTTTGAAACATAATTGTTGTTTTAGTTTTCTACACCTCAAGGTTTCGGTGACTCAGCTGAGGACGTCTCTTTGAATAAACCACCTTGGAGAACCTTGTGCATCATACATGTTAATGTACACTGTGTCACAGGAAGGCCTCATAAATACATGGTGTCAGTATTTGTTTGTAGATTTATAAAAGAAGGGACATTGACCAAAAGAATGTGCAGTCTTGTCTGTGATTTCAACAATTTTGGCACTTTGAATTTCTCATATTCAAATGCCTCATTTTTTAAATATTTCTTATTTTGTCTCAATTGTACAAGCAGAGCAACTATTTTCTTTCTTAAGTAGAGAAATATTTACTCAGATATAAGGTGATTGATTATAAATATTGATATGAGAATGTCAGAGCATGCAGGAGCAACTCCAGTGCTTTAATTTAAGAATAGAATCACTTAGAATGCAGGATTAAAATACAAAATGATCATGCTTTTTACAAATCCAAGCTTCTGAGGGAGACTATCATGTTCGCTGTCATGGCTCGTTGGTGGTCGTGATTATGGTGTCTGTTTTGTGCTTTCAGGTGGTATAGCAGGGCGTATCCACTAGAGTGGGCCAGAGAGCCATTAACGATTTTGGGAAATGCATCTGCACCATATCCAGTATACAGCTTTAGTGCATCGCAGACAACAACAGATTTTGGACCTTGATAAGTTTACTATGAAAGTCCTCTGGTGTCATTACCTGATTAGATTTGATTAGAAACCATCTTCAGTAAAACAAACATACAATGATAAAAATGTCTGACAGTAGAAGACACTGTAGAAGAATAGGACAGTTTATTCAGAATTAATAAATACACATGACACACTTTATCAAAATATGCAGAATACAGGTCCAGATTAACCACTCATCACCACTGTCTGGGAACACAACACCATGTTCAGTATGCTATAAACAGACTTACAAATCAATGCTAAACTTAATAAGTATCATTGCAAAATATTGCCCATTTTGTTTAAGTTTGACCTTAATGTAAAAAGAAAATCAATGCATATTTGACACAGACATGAACCCAGAACTCCAGTGCGTTCATTAGCACTGCTTTGTTTTGTTTTTTTGTTTTATTTGTCACTGGTTACAGATGAGGTTATGGAACAAATAACTTAAATGGAAGAAGTGGTCTGTGTTAAAGCTAATGCATAAAATCATTCTTATAAAGGGCTTGAAAATAACAGAACAACATAAACTGGGGAAAAAACTACACATTATAACACGTGAAATCACACTAACAACACTTATCACTGAATGGATTTGGTATTTTAATCTCAAATGAGACAAAATTGTTTCTGAAAGTTTTATCTGAATTTGAGTTGGGAAAAATCATATTAATTAATACCATCTCTGAAGTAACTATGACAATGACAAAATACATACCAGCAATTCTTTACATTTTCTCCAATTAAATAAAAACATGCTAAACACAAAAACAAAAACACCTCATACCAAGGGCTCGGAGCCACACATTAATCATGATCATAATTTTCAACATCCTGTCACTATTTATTTTTTATAATTCCAAGCCCTTGATATGTGTCTCTTTCATTTATTGCACCACGATAATATTGCATAGGATGTAAGCTGTTTCCAGCTCCTCATTGCCCAGCCATGATACTGTGTGTCAAACGTTCTCCACAAAGCTCTGATGCAGATACATTTGGTTCTGAGTGCCAATTAGTTTCAGCTGAATAGTTGAAACGTCACAAATGCAACTAAAAGGATGCATTGCATGACATCTCCAACATGTTCGCCTGCAGGCATTTATCTTTTCAAAGGCCTCAATATGTCGGTGGGATCATCTTAGATTCTCTGTGGTATAAACCTTAAAAAACCCTAGGCCGGATATAAACAGTTTGTGCTTGTTGCCTCCCAGAAGATGCATCCACGCCGCGATGGAAAATCAGTCACCTTATCAGAGAATGTCTAGCACTCCTGATTCTCACTGCACGTGGAAATGACCTCAGCCTTGGACAGGAAAAGCTTGCCACTGGGACAGACGCAGACCTCGTAGAGATTCTGAGTGTTTCCAGAAACCCCTCCCCCGCTCAGGGGTAGGCTCGGCATGCGTACCGTCTCAGCATCCAGCACCAGCTGCACAGGGGACAGCGTGGAGAGGTAAAAAAGGTAAGATAGGAGAGGATAAGATGAGGTAATTTATCACTCTTATCACTCATCAAAACAAGGTTGACAAAAGAGCAAGTGAAATTATAAAATAAAAGAAGAATGTTCAGTAAGTGTCTCACCAGTATTTTGGTCCATTTGAAAATTACAATAAATAGAATGTGATATTGCTGCACCTACATTATAAAATAAGTGCCTGTGACACAAATGCTTTCTGTATTTTAGCCTCGTGGATGTAGCACAACAAGTAATTAGCTCTGATCCATCCAGAATCAATAAATGAATCCACTACAACAAACCTGCAGAGCCCAAACACTTATTTTGAAAAATACAAAAAGTAACAGTACAGGGAGTATCTCAGTATTTTACTAATCTTTTTTAATTATATAAAGATGTATAAAGGTAAAGATGTAGTTTTTACAATAAGACAAAGTAGAATTATCACTACTGCTTTTGTGAAACTACACTCAGTGACGCTCTTTTGGCAGAAAACTGTGAGAGATTACAGAAGATTACAGAATAAACAATGCAGATTTATATATTAGTAAACATTGGCATGGCCCCCAGAATTCTTATTGGTTGGGTCCTGTTATTAACCAAAGGATAAAACAGGCTCAAAGATTATGCAGAGTATAAATGAAGGAGGAGGAAGAGTCTTTTCTTACCAGTCCATCACTAGACTGCAGAATAACATCCATGTTGGAAGAGGCTTCAATGTTGCCGGCCAGAGCTTTGATGTGAACTCCTTTAGGTGCGTCGATACTGAGAGAGCGAGTGGGACACTCTAACCTAAAGAGAAACATCCATTTATATCACCTGTCCTCTTTTTCTCTTCAAAAACATCACATTGTGTGTGACAGTAATGTCGGGGTAATGCTGAAGAAGGTTGTATTACTAAACTCTGTTATAAAACCTTAAGGTTCTGTATTAAAGGGACTTGACCCAATAAAAGTCGTCACGCGTGCACATGACTTGCAGGACTCATGTGTCGTCCAGTGACGGCTGAAATTCTCACCTCAGGTCTTTGAGGAGCTCCGACCTCAGCTGGGCCGTCTCCACTGAGTGCTGGAACAGCGCCCCCTCAGGACCTGATGGAGGAAGAGACACAAACATTAACATGCTTTAACTGAGGTTGAATCAAGTCGAGTTTCAGATTCTGCTGCAGTCAGAGGAGCTTGACATGTGAGAATGTACAGCTGTGGAAATCTGTTCATTACTGAACATCATCAAAATGATGTGCAACGTTTCCAAAACAAGCATCCTACTAGAATGTCACACAGTAAAATGCATACTTTTGCCGAGTGGTTTCAGAAGGGGACAGTTGCCCCTTCTGAAACCACATTTAAACTCACTAGATCCTTATTTCTGACTAGATTTGTATGAAATTCCACTCACTGAAAAAAAATTCAATTTCCATGAATTATTCTCCGAGAAATCAACCAAAATATGGGGGAAAAAACCCTCTTGCAATTTTGGGGGAAAAAAATCCTGGATCCACCTCAAGCAAAATTGAATGTCTGTCTGTTGGTTATGCCCCAACTCTCTCTAACTAACAAACGAATGGACAGGGGTGAAAACATAACCTCAATGGAGGCATGAGCTTTTTAAATCTGCAGCATTTGAGGACATTTCATTTTTAGCAAGGTCTAAGGCTCCAGGTCTGTCTTTCAAATACAGACCAATCAGTGTTGACATTGCTAAAGAAGAGCGGGAGGCACAAGAGAAAGAAAATTACTCCTGACATTCAGCACACAAAGTAGTCTCGTCTGTGGTGGACGAACCCTCTTGCCTCACTGTGGCTACAGAAGCTTCGTTTCAAGGATTTTATTTGGTAAACACGTCCTCCTCCTCTACTGCTGCTGCTGCCTGCTGCTCTGCACACATCAAAATGGCCCTGGGCTTAATGAAGCCATCAGCTGACATGGCCATTAATCAGCCGTCACAGTGTGTGGTCAGTGACCCACAGCACCACCAGCACACACACACACACTGGACACTGAGACGATGGGGTGTAGTTCAGCCTGATAGTTTCATACTTTACTCTTTGATGTGACCTTTTGTGTAGTGTCGAGTGCAACACTGCTTTTGTTTTCCTCAGAAATACTTGATTAGGATCTTTCATTAATGCGATGGATCTCACTACATAAATCAAACTGAATGACAAATGTATTTGACTTTATTCGAGAAAGCCAGTCAAATTGAGCTAATTAAATTTAATTGAGTAAATTCAGTAAATTCAATGAAATAAATTAAATTGAATTAATTTAGTTGAAAATATTCAACTAAATTTACGACATTGAATCAACTGAATGCATGCTCAGGTTTAGATAACTGAGCTCCTGGCATTTCATTTATATGTAGGTATATCCACATGAATGACTGTGAAAATGACTGTATCTGTCTTTGTCCTTGGTTGCCGGATTGTTGCACAGATCAAACCAAAGAGCTCTCGTTGTGTTCACATCTGTTGTCAATATTATCTTTCTTTTTTTTCAAGTCTGACAAAGGTTTTTGCCAAGAGGAGCGTGTCATTTCCAAGGAAACAGCAGGTGGCAGCCGTTGGTATACCTGTGACCCGTAGTTTGTCTGGTCCAATCACAGCCTGGTCGCCATCTGCAGTGAACAGCATGTTGCCATTGTTGGAGCTAATGAGCAGATTCCGAGTGTGTCCCTCAGTCTGTTTTGGACCTGCAACAAACACAACAACAGCATTACCTGAAGGTGTCTAGCAAATATACATCAAGATTTATGCTTTGTCTTTCTTATACTATTTCAAATCTGCAGTAGTTAGAGGATATAATGAGACACATTCATGCTTTACTGTGTAGAAACCTCAGTCTCGGCAGACACAAAAGTAAGGTGCCAACATGTGAGAGTAAAGAACCAGCTACTGGACAGAAAAGAACAGGTAAAAACTATGGGAAAGTCTGAGGTTATCCCACATTTCCCTTCACTTCATCAGTGTTCATACTCAATAAGAAGCTGATTTAAAGCAGATACCTCAGCCAGTGGGATATTTAACCACCTACAACTGAGAACCGGCATGTGATCTTTCCTAACAAGCCTTTTCAGCTTCATTCACAGAGGGCCGAGAGGATGCAGACTATGCTTATTATGGCTTAATGATCAAGGACACGCAACGCTACTGAGGAACACTGCAATTAGTTGGGTCATTTGTTGGCCTTTTAATTAAGACAAAATACCCCATTGCAGCCATTGGTGAGCCATTAAATACGCACAGATAGGATCCTCCACAGGCCCTCGGGCCCTGCGTGTAATACAGAACAGTCCTGCAGCAGTGGTAGAGAGAGGGATGATGCCGTTAATGGCTTTTAAATGGAAATCTAAGAGATGGTGAATGGAAAGATGTCCTCTTATGTCAATTTTAATGTTGGGTGAGAAATTGCTGCAGGACTATTCCCCTCATACATCAATGGGATGCATGAGCACTGTATGTCCGTGTGTGTGTGTGTGTGTGTGTGTCCTCTTTCAGGCTCTCACCCACTGATATCCGCCCCGTGACATCACCATTTTCATTGCGGGCATTAAGGGAAACATTTTCCGATGAGTGCGCTACAAGTGGAGAGTCCTGAAAAAAAACAACAATAGCATGATGTTACCACAGCGGGGCAGATACCACATGGTTTGCTGTATGTGGTTTGTGAAAGCATTTAGTGTCAGTCAGTTTCACTTTGATCTAGACTGAAATATTTTAAATCTAAAATATTGGATGTGTTGCCAAGGTCATTTATATTCATATTTACCATTTGATCACTTTTCCTCTTGTGCCACCATTTAGAGCTTTTGTAGTTTTCAGTGATTTATCTTGACAATTGCTGAATGGATTATCATTAAATTTGGTACAGACATTATAGCCACCTTAAAGATAAACTGTCCCTGCCCCTGACTTTTAATGTAGCGCCACCATCAGGTCAAAACTGTAGATTTCCGCAGTATTGCTTCAGCTGTACTGTACTTGTATTTTGCAGACACAAACCAACCTGGCAACCTAAACGTTGTTGTTATTATTATTTTTTGACTGGCCTATCCAGCATTAGTACCTGACCGATCTTGAATGCAAACTTTATAAAGAAAGAAGTAAAGTTGTTAGAAAGTTGTATTGTTTTTTAAGCATACATATGCAGGAGATATGACACCAGCAAAGTGGGTTTATATCAGCAGAAATACCCAGAAATGTGAGATTTTATAAAATGTATAAAAATATAAAATGTTAAAATGAGGCAGCTGAGCAATAAATGATTTTGCATCTGAGTGGAAGCCCTGTTTACATAAATGATTCAAAAACCTAACTTTTCATAACTAAGGCGAAACTCCTGAGTCTAATTAAGAGATCCATACAGTATATTAGAGAGAGTGTCCGTCCATAAATGAGGAATACATTTCCTTTTTAACGAGGCCTATAAAGTCAGAAAGAATGCTCAAAAAATCGCTGCTATGAGCAAGAAAAGCCATAACATGTAAACAACTGCAGAAAAGCGTTCCCATCTGCTGCTGGCAGGCGGGCCATAAACTACTTTCCACCACAAATATCCCTGAGGTTAATGGGGAGCTCACTGCACCACCACGTGTACCGTGTGGGACTGCCAGATTCAGTTTGTCCTGACACATCACCAAAGAAAAGTACAGTTGGAAATATGCAGTTCCCTCACTGCAACTGGATCAAAACTGGAGGAGCCTCTGCAAGGAATTTGAAAGAGGCAAAAACAGCACATGCAGTCTGCACTGATCCAGCTCACAGTCTTATTAAAGTTTGGTAAACAATGAGATGAAATAATGGTCGGGCTACTTAGCTGAGCAAACATCAGTCTGAGAAATTGCTTGGAAGGAGACAGAGCCAGGAGGGAAGCAGAAGGTAGAAAAAAGAGACGGCGGAGAGAGGAAGAATGTAGGAAGATGAAGAGCGATTATCATACTTCTCTGGAGTGGATCTCCTGAGCGTAGACTGGAAACAGAAACTCCGACTCGCCCTCCTCCAGCTTGACCCCATCTGAGTGAACTTGTAGGTGTCCCATCCCTTCCTGCAACCAAAATGAGGTGTGTTCAGACAATATATGGACGGAAGGAGTTGAGGAACTTTGATTTCAACATTCAACCGTTTTATATGTTTCCAGGTGTGAAACACATGTAGGAATCGACTGCATTCATGCAGCGGCCAATTTCCTCTGACGTCACACCCAGTGTGTGGAGCTCAAATGTCGTTATTAACAAAATCATGTTGTACTGCTGTGATCCATCATATAGTGAATCTGACAAACTGTTTTCATTCATGTCCAAACTGATTAGAAACTGAAAACACAACAAATGTTTAAAATCATGATGGACATGGGACCATGTTTCACGGTTAAATAACCTATTTAATAGCTCATTAGCTTAATTAGACATTCACATTTCATTTATAAACGTGGACCCCAGAACGGTACAACATTATTGTGTTCATAGCTGTTCATAGTTCATAGCTGTTTGAGCTTCCCAGCCTGAGCATGATGTCGGAGGGTAAAGGCTGCCATGTGAATCTATGGTCTATGTTCCCTGTAGCATGTAGGTCCAGCTTAGAATAAACTAGCCAGTTGCTTGTTAACTGTGCAGGGACTTCACAACAGTGCACGTGTACGGTTGCACGTGTTCGGGTGTGTGACAGCTTGTTGCAGCTCTTTTTCTGTTTCTGCATAAATCCATGGATGGCATCTGGAGTTGAGAAAGGAAGCTGACAAGACTCCATGAACAATAGCAAACACAAACTTAACTTTTGTAAGTTAATAATGGAGAATATGATTGTTTCTGCTTCAGGTTATAGACATTCGATTAAAACCTCAACACTTATATCAAGGGGTGCAACGAATTGCCCTGACTGGTCTCTGCAGATTTACGGAAAAAAAAGGAAGCAAGAAAGGCAGAAAACAAAATCCTCCCACTGAAAAACCCAAAATGTGAGTAATGCGTACCGTGTTGAACCACATCACCCTGAGGATCCAGATGGTCAGAGCAAAATTGACCACAAGGATGATGAGAAGCAGCAAGACAAACAGGTAGAGGCAGCGCTTCCTCCACCCATAGATGCCGATCTTGTAGACATGGTCAGGCAGCGGCCTAGGAGCGCTGCTGCCCTGGGTCGTTGTGACATACTGCTCCCGCACCATCTGCTGGCTGGGCACAACACAAAGAGCCAGGTGCCCGGGCGAGAGAAACAGATGTTGAAAAGACAGACATTACTCTTCCATGCACTTCAGAAAGACTTGACATGGCAGGGTAGGTCAGAGGGGGTTTGAGAGGCATGAAAAAACAGTCACATTATATAATGTTACATATAAATAATGTTATATAATACTGTATAAATTAGCTACACAGACAGGATTTTTGGGATAAAAGAGACAAAAGAAATTTGAAGTCATATTTCTGGTGACCTGGGGAATCTAAGTCTTTGATCTCCACCAAGGAAATATTTGTCTCTTTACCTCAAACAGATAGTTGTATTCTTCTGCTGTTTAGTGCTGGACAAAAAGTGTGCAGTGAATTTTTAAGGATCAGATTAAAGTAAACCACAACAGTAAAGCTGAAAAACAAAAATATCATCTTAAAGTGGCTATAATCTGCAGATCTGAGGAAAATGTCAACGTTGGGTTACGATGTCTTTCTCATTTCAAATGACCTCTTTCACATACTAGTGGTCATGTGATTTACTTTATAAAAATGTTTTTATAGCAGCTTTGAATATGTCTGTAAACTCTGCCATCACAGACACAGAGAAGGTTATTGCAGTTTTAGTTCTTGCACACAATAGCTCCTAGTTCAAGAAGAGAACAACTTTCCCCCCTCATTTACTCCAATTATATGTTTATGCCTGTTAGTAGTTAGAGTGAAATAAATATGTTTTTAGAAGAACCATATGTAGCATTGGACATTTATTGTTACTGAATGCTGGTGTTGAGAAGGTTTGGAGAAGGACATGAGACATTAATGTTTTGATTTAATACATTTTCATGATGGACCGAAACAGGTATTTCCTTTGGGTTTGGTCTGAGGCAGGGTTGGATCCAGGGGCAGGCCCAGGGAGGCACTGGTCCCAGCTGAAATCTGATTGGCCCCTGAGGTAACAGTGTCCTGTCAGTGGTCGATTTAGGAATTTAAATTTTCTAAGCTTTTTTGAAATACACAATGAGCACAGACAAGTAACTATTTCAGTCATAGCTTTTTAGGTATTTGCTCAAAGCTATTGCTCTAAACAAGTAATGATTTAAATGTGCTCCTTCATGAATCAGGAATTTTGCATGGATGTTGGACATCTGTGTAAATTGTGGTCCCTTTATGGTCCCTGATTTTGAAAAATCCCAGAATCGCCTCTGGTCTAATGTGTCTCTCATGTGGTGGGTTTTCCAACTCTGAAAAACAGCTCTCACACACCCTGCAGAAGTTCACAGTGTTCAGAGTCAATATTTTTCCAGCCTTAAAGCTAAATTGCATACACATAACCTGCCTGATTGCACCCCTGCACGAAGCCTTGTTCACACATTAAACATATAATATGTTATTCATGAACCCAGAGCTCGCTCACAGACCCAGTGGATATCTTACCATTTCACCAATGGAAAACTTGACATGAATTTCCAGCAGTCTTTCAAAAAAAGACGAATGCAAAAGGAAAATGCCACTTAGAAAAGAGCAGAGGACGTTTCAGCCACACAGCAGCAGACTGTCAATGACAAGGTCAGCATATTTCAAACCACAGTGAATGATAGAAGTCATGACACGACAATAATTTTCTGTATTCAGTTCACAAACTGACCTCGCAGGTTCAGACCCCCCCCCCCCCCCCCCCCCCCCCCCCCCCAGTCAGCAGATTTAGACAATCTAACACGATGACAACTGGGAACCTCAGGGACAGATTTCACAACGACGCAGGAAGTGTGTGTTCGAGGTGCAGTGGAGCCAAGGCCCACGCAGCCTCACAGGGTCGCAGAGAGCAGAGCTGTCACTCTCTGTTGATTAATCTGTATTAATAACCAGACGCAGGCTGTGGAGAAAGCTGATTTCACTGAGAACAAGGCCTGAGGACAGTGCTGTCAGCTGTAGATAATTCTGAGTCAATAAAACGCTCAGATCAGACACAGTTTGTTTCTTTCTTTCAGCAACAAACTGTGAAAACTGTAGCACCGCCACACCTCAGCTTTATAGGTAATGTTATCAGGGGGGGAATGTATGCAGGTTTTCTGAACTGGATGAAGCCCAGGGTTAGGGGTTAGGGGGTTAGGGGGTTAGGGGGTTAGGGGTTAGGGGTTAGGGTCCATACTGGAACAGGAGTCATATACTGTTCATATACGCTTCTGACGGACCAGCACAAGAAGGAGTGTTTTTGTTTTGGTCTTGAGATCAAGTATCAACAATCGCTTACCTCACCTTTAAACTTCTCCAACGACAAACTAATTCTTCCTTTACATTAACAGATGTTCAGCGAGGCACATTGTCCCACTGTGACTCTTATGACGATGATGATAAAAGCAAAAGATGATGACAAACTATATGACTGTACTCAAATAAATTGTTTCCATAAATAATGATGGTAAATACCATTCTTTCCTCCGAGCACAGAGTGATGGATAATAGCAAATGTGCTCGCTGCTCAGGTGTGGGCTCTCTGAGGCCCTGGAGAAGATGTTTTGGAGAAAAGGTGGTGAAGGTCCACAGTCTCCCTGATTTGTGTCTTGCTATTTGCAGTATACACAGGGAGGAGACGTCAGTGTATTAAAGGCTGAGGGTATTTCTATGACTAAATCCGCCTCTTAGCAGGACCTGTCACATGGCCTGTGAGCCCAGCTGTGATGAATAGCCCTTATTTCACAACCAAACAAATGGATGTTGCTTGAAAAGAGAAAAGAAAATGATGATTTCCACAGGGAAGTGGAAACCGAACGCTGATAAGGAGTAAGTTAGATGACATGCTCATTTCTTTTTCCCTCCATATCTCCCTTCATTTAAATTTATTAATCATACTTGCAAGAATGAGTCATGATGGCAAATTGAATCTCAGCGGCGCAGCAGAGCAACAGCACTTTTGGCGAGGGTGAAGTTTTAACATGTCATAACTTTGCTACTTTCATTAACGTGGATTGAGTTTGGGGTTTTCCACTGAGAGTCAGTGTCTGTTAAATTGACACTATTCCAATATCCCCACAAGTTACCAACCACACATCATTTGCATGTTAACATGTTGATCAGCCTCACTCTGCACTTTGGGCAAATGAGTGGTGATGATGGAAAAAGCTCTGGATTTGTTCATTATGATGTTAATGAATTTGATCTAATTAGCTTAAATGAAAGCATTAAGAGGCCTCGTATGTTCGCAGCAGCAGCTGGAGGAGGAAGCCGCTTTGAGGCTGGAGCTTTAAAGGCGTCTTCCAGCTCCAGTTTCAGTGTTAGCACCAGCCCTTCAGCCACAGACTGATCCTTCCATAGCAACCCGAATAAACACTCCCAGAACAGCCTCCCTGCTTAAGTGCCAGGAATGCTCAATTTATGGCACATTATGATCGGAAATACAGTCTGACCATTGAGCCTTAAGAGAAAAGTTTCATGCTTTGAGGTTTTTAAGCTTCCTGGTGATAGAAACTCAATCTTTTAAATGGGATTCTTATTCACAAATCTGGATTCTCTACTACAGGAGAAGCTAAATGCAAGTTTCAGAATCGATGTTGACCTCTATCAGAGTCCTCTGCTCTCCAAGAAGGAGAGTTCTTGGGCTATTTATCCTATAGGGCACCATCTGAATTAACCTTAAACAAGTGATGCTCCATGCCAGACTCTGGTTCTGACCTCTCTGGATGAGAGCGAGGGCTGGGCAGGAGTCCAGGTTCCCCCCTCTGAGATGAGGCTTGACCTGGCCAACGCCAGAAGTTTCAATGAGTTCGAAAAGTTCAAGTTGCTGTTCACGAGCAGCAGCAGCATGTGGAGTGATCAAAAGCTGAGCAGAGGTTTCAGTCTGTCTCTCTCATAAGTGGCCGCCGACATGTCTCCACTCTGCTGTGATGCCTTACCTTCTAAAAATAGGACACAGCATTGTAAACTAATTTTAAAAAAGCTCCACAGGACAAGGACACACACACACACACACACAGATTAGGCATGACAACACTAATAAGTAACCATAAGACACAGAGGTTTTGCTCATAAAGCATTACAGAGGTGCTCTTTTGCAAAGTTATTTTTGTATCTCAATATTTCTGGCCATGTATGGTAAAACTGCAGACAGCTGGCTACTAAAAACATTTTTTCCAAATCCCAAACTACCTCTGTGAAGAAAGCGGAGTTACCCCAGCACAGCATGAGTCGCAAAGAAAGGAGGGGGAAATGAAACAAGAACTGGAGTATAGGTCAAAGGTTGCCATAATAAAAGACTTCAACTTTATCTTTAGAGGAGAGAAAAATGAGAGGGATTATTAAGAAAAGGCAGAGTATACTCACAGTTGTGTGTCGAGGCAGAGCAGCCCTCGGTCCTGTATGCTACAGTAAGCAGAGCTCGAGCTGGTATGAAGAGCTTGAGAAGCGGCGGTGCCTGAGCTCCTCACAAGTCTGTCAGCCACTCAACAGCTGTGTGCCATAAATTCAGCTGTGCCAGTGCCCCCGGTGAGTCACCACGAGACGGCGCTCCCACTCCCCTCGCACACTCTCTGGCTCCTGAGCCTTCCTGCAGACAATATTTGAATACCTTCAGTGTGTGAGAGAGAGTGGATAGAAACAGAGAGAGGGGAGGAGGAGAAACGTCAGTGGAGAGGTTCAATCTATCTCTCACACAGTCAGAGAGAGAGAGAGAGAGAGAGAGGGAGAGAGTGACCATCCATAATAAAGGCAGTGAGTCAGTTTCCCTGCCTAACCCAGGGCTCCATGCTCTCCAGGTCTAATTTGGGACTTCAGTCATGGTTCTGAACATGAAGTTAAGCTGCTGGTTCAGATGTGCTGGGTGACAGGCGGCAGGAAGGGCGGAACTATAGTGGAGGGCAGCTAGTATGTCAGACAGATGACAGCAAACACAGCATATTAATAGACAGGAGGCGGGTGAAGGCTGCAGTTGTTGGAAATAGTTTAGTTCGACTTGTGGTTTTGTTTCATTCATAAGCTGCGGCTCAGTTTCAAAACTAAACTAGAATGTCACTCAGTAGAGCTCACACCTCCCCTAGTCTCAACAACCTCCATATGAAACCACATTTATAAGATTTGTATATGTTTTTTTTCCATCAGGATACATGAATTATTCGAACTCACAATTTAAAAAGAAAAGTGGGGGAAAAAGTCCTGGATCTGCCCCTTGATTTTCTGTTATTTAGATTTTGCCTAAAATTAGTAAAGGACCAATTAGATGGACGCACAATATGCACATAAAGAAAATACTGGTTTTGCGACAGATTAATTTCACGTGTCAGCAGTAATTTGGCTGAATGGGGAGTTTATCATTAAGGGAAATCCCTGCAGTGATTCGGTTACAAGGGTTGAAAATATTGCCTCCCACTTAAATGACGCTGAGATGGAATCTAAGTTCCGTAAAGTCTGTGTGTGCTAGAGATTGGTGGAGGGAGGGAGGGAAATAATTCTGGGTTTGATTCCACAAATAGCCCATTGGCATGAACAACAGGTCTAATGAAAGAAGACGACCACATGCCAGCTCACCAGACACACACTGATGCATCACATGCACACGTACATATGAGTTATTATACATTATATGAGCTTTAATATGTTTTGTGCTGCATCACATTCCTACTCACAGGAACAGCAGAAAGTCCTATAGTGAATCACACAGGTCATTTAAATGCTGTGCTCTGCTTTACAATGACGGGAATGTGAGCTCCATGTTGAGATGTGTTTTCTTGTTTTCATCATTGACAGAAATAAGGTTCATAAAAATGCTGAACGTTGTCAGTATTCATCCGATGTGAAATTTCAAAGACACAGAAACAATTTCAAATGTTTGTTTGTCATTATGCCAGGAACACGGCAACAGCCTGTTTACATGGCTAAATAGAAACTGTAGAACTCAGCTGCCTGGCTTTAAACAAGAGTAAATGGGTTGGAACACATCCTGGTTTTATTCTCTGTACACCAGCCTCCAGTATGTTTTAAAATTGATTTTAATCTTCCTTTAATTACATACAGGGCACTTAAAGTTGAATTTGATGGTGTTCTCATGACTTTGTAACTTTGTTTTGAGAAGCACCATTAAGATATATTATATTATAAAGAGAAGAAATTATTTTGTCTAGAGAATCAAACACCACAAAGTAACTGGAATAGACTACAGAAACAAAGTTAAAAAAAATGCAGATGTGTAAATAATTTAGCTAATGGAGATGAAAAAAACTAAAACAGCATCTTGCAACAAATATTTAATTACGGGAAAGTTGGGATGTTGTAAAATCAAGTCACCTGTATTAGAAAGCAGAGGCAGTGATGTATTTTACTCTGACTCTGATGCTGGAGGAGTTGGTGCATTGCTCAGCATCATGCATCTAGTTGGTGCTTGAGGTAGTGATGTCAGTGACAAAGTGACACTTGACAGCATCCATCACACGACCCTGTGTCTATCACGCCCCGAGCAAACATCTAACAGTAGAGATAGTTTCTTCATTTCTTATCAATATCTCATAACCTTGCAATGCCTGTGGCTTCTCAGACAAATGGAAGACATAAATGATGAAGCTCTTGCACATTACAACTGATCTGTCTCAACACGAAAACAAGATCACTGCAGTCGTTTTGTCTCTTTGAATTTACTGGATGACAACACCTAGTAGACAGTGTGGGTGTAGAACTGAGGACAGACTCTAAGTCATTCACCCAAAATGTCACAATCATCTAAGCCCACCCAGCAAAAATGTGTTGAAAGTCAGAATTCAAAATTTCTTAAAGTGGCTAGATAAGATTAATACAAGATCAGCATGGACCATTTAACCAATTATTGTCTTTAAAGCCTTTATTCAAATATTCACTGCTTTCATTGTTTTTATCTTTAATGTGTATGTGTGGTGTATTTGAAAAGTATTATAAATAAATATAAATTAATTAATTCCTTATTAAGTTAATAAGGCAACTCTTCTCAGTGTCCAAGTTTCTAAAACACGACAAAAACATTTTTATTGCCCAAGAGAATGTTTGTTCTTCATACCTTACCTGAGGCCCAGCAGCAGTTCTGACACAATCTTGGTATGTTGCAAATGAGTTTTCATCCAATTCATACACAACATAGATGAGAACACTCACATCACTTTCTACTGAGAATATTAAATCTTTGAGTTGTCTGGTTAGTGTCGATGTCATTTCATCGTGCTCTTAGCTACCTGTTAAACATTTTTAATTTCACCCATTTCTTGAAGACATTTTACGTTTTTTCAGTATTGTGCTGGAAGTTGTATCGTCTCATTTTGATAAACACCTTCTCTGAATTAGTGACTGCAAAAATCCTGGTTATACCAATAACCAAACGCACACAGTTGACATTTTGTCTTTACAATTTTTATTCACCTTTTATAAACAGGAAACAAACAGGAGGGCCTGTAAGACAAAAAAGTGTGTAGGTAAGAGAAGGGAAATGAAAATAAATTGATACATTCACTTTGATGCAGTTGAAGTTGTTTTACCTCATGCCTTCTCTGCTGCTGCTGCTGCCGCCTCCTCATCTCCTCCCTTGGTGTTACGTGTGTAAATCAGCTGTGCTCTGTGTTTGGACACCAGCTTGATCATGCCTGGATGACAACACACAACGTTACCAGTTAGCATGATCTGATTTTCAACCACACATTTACATAAACTACGTAATCTGCTCAATTTACTGGATTTAGCCTGTGTCCGTGAAAATGTTTTATTTTATTTTTATCTTTTTACAAGAGGAAGTGCAAACATGGGCAATATCATCTTATTGACCATTACCTTAAGACACAGAAGAAAAACAAACAGTAACTTTGGCTTCAGTAAAGTATGGATGGAAGGTTTCATGTTGCCACTGTAGCCTACCTGTAAATGACGAGGGGACAGTTCATTTATGTCAAAGCTGTGTGTGTGCAAATTAGTTTATGCTTTATATAAATTCATGCAGTCTAATGTAAAAGAAACAAAAAACTACGGGCATGTAAATGCTCAAGACATGATAAGAGTTCTACCTTCATTAAATATTTCAATTAAATCAAAGTGTCAGCTTGATATCCAGTGGGGTACAAGAGAGTACTACAATATTAACATGCTTTAATGTCTCTTTTGTACCATTTATTTCATCAACTCTCAATATTTTGGAGTGCAAGAAAATATTGTAGTAGTAGTGAGGGGATGTTGCAGCTGTGGATAAGTGTTGTGAACAGAATCACACTGCACATTATCTATAAACAGCACTGTCATTTAACAACAAATGATGCTGAAGAAAAAGGCATGGTACTTAGTTTGTAAACATTTATGTGCACAGCCAGTGAGCCGTGCTGATGACTGTGGCTGAATTGATGGGATGACTTTAATGTTGCATGGCAATGCTATAGATGGCAGCTATCTGTACCTCTTTCCCATAAACAGAAGATGTGTATTCTGCTGGGCGACATTACTTGGAAGATTGAATAAAACCTTCAGCAATGTTCTCATTTACAATATCTAATCTCCTTTTCTGCAGATCCACTGGTTCAGGGCAATAAATCATTAATGATAAACACAGATCTTATTTTACATCTTTAAATAAAATACCATTAGTGTCCAAAATGGTGATGATCTGCAACATGTGCTACACTGAATCCTTAAGAAACATGCAAACTAATTCTGTACTTAATGCATTACTGTTAAATCATTTGCAAGGGTTTTAAATATTGACCAGCTCATCATACATGACATGAACTGTCTGCTAGCTCCAAGGTAACAGATCATCAGAAGCCCTTTCTACTGGACCCCCAAAAAATGTGAATGTTTTACGAAACCATTTGCTGGATCCAACATGCACTGTTTGGACTATGAGCTAAAAGGTGAGGTTCACCTTTGGCAAGCAGTTCCTGGAGAGCGTTCCTGGCCAGAGAGCCGCGGATCTTCAGCCTCTCAGACACGACAGCGGGGGTGATGAGCTTGTAGTTGGGAACTTCTTTATACAACTTCTCATAGGTGGCCTTGTCGAAGAGCACAAGGTTGTTGAGCTTGTCCCTCACTTTTCCCTTGGACCACTTCTGCTCAAAAGTAAATGAAAAAGGGGTTCAATGTGTGTGGACTCAGGACCATGATTCAGGATACGTAACTCTGTGGATCAGATCTAACCACTGTACCTTCTTCTTGGCTTTGCCTCCAGATTTGTTGACTGGGTCCTTGTCCTTCTTGGACTTCCCAGTGTCCTTCTTCTTGTCTTGTTTGGGAGGCTGAAATCAGAAGACAAAATACAGCCCATCACATTAAAGCTACATGTGGGTCTCGCAGCACGTAAGGCTAGGGTTAGCTCTGGTGTTAGCTCTGCTGGCCGACATGGGGATGGACGAGTCTCTGTACTTAACGTTTAGAGCCTCGCTTTTAGCATGATTAAATACCGACAACTGTCGACAGATTCAGTACCAACGTAATGTTATTTAAATACACGTTGTTAATATTGAAGCGGAGCTATTAAGTGTTACTTTGCTCGACTCGCTGTCTGTAACCTCAGAGCAGTTTGAAAGCGTGGTGGAATTAGCAGGCAAGCTAGCTAGCTAGCTAACTAACTAGCCTGGCGCTAAATGCGTAAAAAACGCAACTAATAACTCAATAAACGCTCTTTATTCGGAACACAGACAAACACAGTCCATCCACCAGCTGTTCCGAATAATTATAGCACGAGTGGGATTTCAGAAAGACGAGTAATTTTCATTTAGTTTGGACAAAACGTGGAAAAACTGTCCTCACCATGTTTCCTCGTCAAGATGTCGGAGCGAAAGGAAGTTCACCCGTGCGAGTGCCCCTTAGACAACCCGTATATGCGGAAACGGGGTGAGGAATTCTGGGTACTTGAGTTCTCTTCTTTATTTATGGTTTCTGTTGATTTCAGATGCAAACATCAGATCATCAAACATCTGTGCGACTCCCACATCTGGACACAAACACTCTAAAAAGGTGAATCGGGTCACAAACGCAGCTCGTTTACACTTTTCCGGTGTTTTGACACCGCCGAGGTCACGTGACGGTGTTGTCAGCTGTGCGTCGCCAACATGGTGATCTTCAGTGTGTATGTGGTGAACAAGGCTGGAGGTTTAATTTACCAATACGACAACTATGTCCCGAGAGCGGAGGCGGAGAAGACCTTCAGCTTCCCGCTAGACCTGGTGCTCAAACACCACGATGAAAAAGTGATCGTGTCGTTCGGACAACGCGACGGAATCAGAGGTAAGCCTCGAAGCTAGCATTAGCATGTTAGCTCACGTCAGCTGCTAGCTGCTACTGTGTGCTGAAGGTCTGGAAAACACTGCAAATGTGGTAAAGTAATGAACCAGTTGTCTTCGTTAAGTGCGTTATAACACACATTTGAGTCGCTTCTTAAAGACTGACTGTGTGAGCCTTCATTTAGCATTTAAAAAAACTCAACCTCCTTAGCATGTTGTGTGGTGTTTTTCATCTTTGTGCTGCATGACACAGTCATATGTTCATCTGTTAACAGTGTCATGATGTCTGTTTGTGTTTGATTCCTGGTTTCCTGCCCCAGTGGGACACGCAGTGCTGTCCATCAATGGAGTGGATGTGATTGGGAAGAACACAGGAGAAGGGAAGGACATCCTCGAGTACTTGAAAGATCCCTCAAACTATCCTGTGTCTATTCGCTTTGGACGCGCACGCCTGAGCTCCAATGAGAAGCTGATGCTAGCGTCCATGTTTCACTCGTAAGTTTCACATTTACCCTGAGGGTGGAGGATGGTGTAGTGGAGATAGATTTATGTCACCGTGATGACAATCTGAACAAACAGCACTTATGAGCTACATGGATCTTCTTCTGTTCTAACAGTCTGGTTTAAAGTGAACAAATGTGAGAGCTGCAGGTCTGATGTGTTTCAGAAATCAACGCCCCCGTTTTGTTTATTTCCTCAGGTTGTTTGCTATAGGTTCACAGCTGTCTCCAGATGTTGGCAGCTCAGGGATCGAGATGTTAGAAACAGACGTCTTCAAACTCCACTGCTTCCAGACTCTCACAGGTGAGTGCTTGCTCACTGTGTCATTACCACATGTAGAATAAAGACCAGTAAAATAGTGCATAGTTTTTGTAACTTTGTAATGACATGCAACTGACATCTACCTCACCTTCTGTTCCGTCTCTGTTCTCTCAGGGATAAAGTTCATTGTGCTGGCTGACCCTCGACAATCTGGTATTGATGCACTGTTGAGGAAGATTTATGAAATCTATTCAGATTTTGCCCTCAAGAACCCGTTTTACTCTCTGGAAATGCCAATAAGGTAATAACATGGGAAGATAATGTTTCCCTCCACTTTGCTGTGTTGTTATGTGTCTTAGGCTACATCCACACTACTACATTTTAGTTTTAAAATGCATCACTGTTGCTCAGTGTACAGCAGCCATCTACACTAGTCTTGAGTTTTTAAGCACCAACAATTGAGAAGTTTGGAAATGCTGCTTTTTAGTTTGAAAACTTTAGGGGAACATTATAATATGGAAGGATGGAGAAGTTTGGAGTCAATGAAGGCAGTAACTGTTCCACCTCATCATCTTAGAAAAGAAATCTCTGCTCTTGCAGAGTTGACAATCTGTTTCCTCAGCACACACACGACCAGTAAATATGAATGGTTTCATGTGTGTTCAGGTTTTAGTATTGCATGGGGATTATTACTGTTGCAAATTGTTAGTTTTCTAACACCATTTTAAAATGAAAACACATCAGTATGGATGTAGTAAAGATACTAATAATGCCCACTAAATTTCTGTTGACTTATAGTGTCTCTAACACATCCCTGCGCCTGTGTCACTGTGAATCTGTGTGATTTTCAGGTGTGAACTCTTTGATCAGAATCTGAAGGGCGCGCTGGAGATCGCAGAGAAAGCCGGCAACTTCGGAGCTGGATCTTGAGGCAGGGAGGAATAACAAGAAACAACATGAATCTCCCTGAACGATTGTTTCACGATCACGATTTCTACGACTGAGGACCTTGTTGAGGAAAATGAAGTGGATTCTCTTGGGATGTGACACATTGTAAATACTAGATGTTTTGTAAATACTTGAAAAGATTAAACCCACTTGTGTTAATATTTAGTCTGTTTTTGTTTGCATGTATTTCTGTGATGAATCCACTGAGCATAAATGAAAGAAGATAATTGACTGAAAAAGTATCATTTATTCAAGCCTTTGTGTAAATATTGTGTCTTAATTCTTTCATGATTAATTATTACAATGTTAAAAAAAACACAAATATTTTGTATAACACACGTTAATAATACGTTTCTGATCTAGGTTTCAGTTTTGTCCTCTGGGCTCTGTGATGCAACAGTGACCTCAGGAGAGGAAACCTACCTGTAGTTGTGTCCTCACCACATTTCATTGCATGACATACATAATCTGTAGTCACTTAAATTCACTTGTTGACTTTACTGATGCAATGTTTACAGATTGTAAACAGTAAATGTCAATAAGCATCTTGCAAAACACCGAGAAAAAAATCCTCATCTTTGATGAGTTACATTTACACCTGTGTTATATGACTGAAAAAATACAGAGGTATAAAAAAATCAAGTAAGAAAAATATTCTAAGACGATGTTGCCTCAAAATATGCAGTTTTCCTCTGGATGCAGAGGATGAGGTGTAATGGTGTTTTAATCGGCCTTCTTGGACATGTTCCCCATCTTGGTCCGGATGTTGCGAAGAAGGAAGAATCCAACAGCGGTGACGCCACAGGCGATCTCTGCTACCCAGAAAGCCATTTCCCAGCCGTGGTGCTTGGCGATCGTGCTGAATGGAAGTCCGGACAGGAAGCCACCAACTGAGGAGAACACAAACGGATCTGTTCACTCCCAAAGATGACAGAGAATGAAAACTGTAGAGCATATTCTCCTGCACTGTTGTGACCGTGAGGTTTAGATTCAGTGGCCCTGAATTTCAAATCACAAAATGCAACAAATAAAAGACAATAGCAAATAAAACGACGAATAAGAAAACACAACATCTAATCACTGAACACATTTTATCCAAATTTCCTTCCTGTTTAAAAGATGGGCAGTGCATCCGTCCAATCAGTGACAAGCCTTGTCAATATGAGATACTTTCCTTGTCTGTTATAGGTTGAGTTTAGAAATTTGTTGTTGTGTTTTGGAACTAGCAAGAGTAAAAAGGATTAATTGAAAGATAATGGTATGTCATTGTATTATTAGCATTGTTAGGGTGAGTGTTGCTAACAAACACTTAGCAACATCTTATGCAGGCTCCACATGAATAACTGTCTCGAAAACCAATAAACTTACTGTTGGCCATCAAGGCGACGATGGCATGTGACGTCCCACAGTAGTTGGATGGGGCGCTCTCATTGGCTATAACTCCAAACAATGCTATTGGTCCGTAAGAGGAGAAACCGAAAGCAGCACCCAATCCGAGTATCCACACCTGAACATGAGAGATGAGACGTCAGAGTCTGATACACTGTGTGCCACATTGAAGAATATGTCAGAGCTTCATGTATGTTGAGTGTTAGATACCTTTGAGCTGTCCGCAGAGACTGTGACTCTGAACAGGTACATGGACGCAAACATTCCTGCCATCATGCAGATCAGGATGAAGTGGCGAGGATTGCCATAGATTCTCCTGCCTTGCTGTACAAAATAAAGAATTACATACATCTATTGGTTTTTCTGGCTGTACACAGAATCACTTTAACATCTACATTAGTTATCAACTAAAAAAGTTGACTGGTCAGTTTTTTAATTTATTTGATTTTTAGAGTTGATTGACTTGGATTGACGTAAAGACCAGGGCGTCCAGGACTAATAGGACAAACTGTTAGTTTGCAGTATGAACATTTGTGGATTGGTGGGGCATGACATGAACATGTGGATCCAGGATTTTTTAAACCTTATTTAACATGGTTATAATATGTTCATCTTAATGGAGGTCTACCCACTCTGAGCACCCTTCTAATTGAAGTTTACCAGTATTTCCTTTGTGCAGACACTGCCTCCATACTGGAAATGACACACTGTTGAAATGCCGCCAGTTCTGTTAAGTCTGTAATTTGACATTTCAAAGGCCAAAATGCATTTTGTGCTAAATTTATATTTCCTTCAGTGTGTATGGGAATATGTGGCAATTTTTGTTTGCTAAATGCTTCAATGCTCCATTTAAGTGCACAAAGCGGATCATTCAGGAAAAATCTGTAGAAGGGAAATGTTTGTGCAGCAGACTCCAATTTGCACAAGCAAACGATATTGATGATCCACAGAAAAAAACCCTTTGGAGCTGTCAGTGTGCTGTTATAATACCTGCCTCATTCCCCAAAATAAAACATAAACATGCAAAGGTGAAAAAAGGAAGATTGTGCCAATTTCTGGGACACAGCTCTTCTAACAATACGTCAAACATCATCCAGATGTTCACACTCACTTTGGCCACAGCCTTGTCAGAGAGGTAACCTGCGGCGAGACTTCCCAACAGACCTCCGACTTCCAGGGCGCTCATGTATGAGCTTCCTATGGAGAACAACACAGTGATTCACAGGAAATAATGAGCTGCTGCTCAACAAAGAGGAGGAGGAGTCTGTTCTATCCCTCTGTCTACCCATGAGTGTAGACTGGCCCTTGTCCTGGATGAGGAACAACTGGCCCCAGTCGGTGCAGGCCGTCTTCACCCCGAACACCACCAGGTACGACACAGACAGCAGCCACAGGTACGGGGACAGCAGGAACCCAGACAGTGTGCTCTCTTCACTCAAGGATTCTGAACAGGAAACACACAGAAAACAATATCATCATGGCTCTTGTGAACACGATGTCTCAATATTGCCAAGAGGTAATTTCTTAACATCTGGTACAAATGTTCAATTTCACTAAAAGATGAACTAAATAGAATTTAGTGGTCAAAGATCAAGGTCACTATGAGCTTACAAAACATGTTTTTGCTCTTTTGAATTTAACATGTCCGGAACGTCTTGAGGGAATTTATTCATATTTGTCACAAACGTTCACTCAAACTCAAGGATGAACTGATCCGATTTTGGGGGTCAAAGATCAGGGTCACCGTGACCTCACAAAACCCTTTTTCTTCCTCGTGAACACTTTATCTTCAGAACGCCACCAGACATCATGTTCACTCAGACTCACAGATTAACTGGTTACATTTTTGATGGTCAATGTCACAGTGGTTTCACAAATCATGTTTTTGGTCTCTTGAACTTAATCTCAATTCAGCCTGCAGGACATTTCTTAAAGTTTTGACCAGTTGTCTCTTGGAGTTAAAGATGAACTGATTATATTTCAGTGGTAAAAGGTCAAGATGACATCATATTACTGTGAAGGTACCTAGAGGGACTGAAACTGCACTGGTCGGCAGAGGCATATAACTGCAGGGCAGTAAATCTAGTTTTTCCTTGTATCTGAAACTTTACAAAACATGACATAATGGGTGTAACATAACATCCTTGTGTTCAGGGTGCAGGTGGGAGGGATCTCTACTTCTAGTCAGATCAACAGATGACACATCTAAAACCACACATGACACGTTCACACTTTTTCGGTGCATGAGCGAGACGCAGCTCACACAGGTGGCATGTGAGGGGCACTCTGGGTACGGAGTCCACCATGTCACCGACCTTTAGTCACAACAGGAGCACATGCTGTACACACACACACACGTCTGGGAAATGTAAACCGCACCTGATCCGGTCATTGTTTGAGAAGAGTGTTGACCACAGTTCTTCTGATTGTTATGAAACTGATGATTCTGTAAAAACTCAGTCTCACCTCCTTTGCTCTTCTTGGCTGCCACCTCGATGTTGGGCAGCCCCACATCCTTGGGCTCGTTCTTGATGACAAACAGGCAGACGAAGGAGACAGCCACACAAATCATCCCAGAGACGGACAGTATCGTCCTCCAGCTGTACGTCTGGGCCAGCACTGTGGCAATAATGGGTCCCAGGCTGCCAGCCAGATTCATGCTGCAGGAAAGAATGGCCCACCACGTCCCAAACTGAGAGGGCTCGAACCACTGACAGCAGACGAGAGGAAATAATTAAAGCTCTGACACAGTGTCACTATCTCAGCTTTGATATACAGAGGGAGGATACAATAATCCAAGCAGTGCAGGGTTGTGATCTGACAGCAAGTAATAACTGGATGAAAAGTCATTTCATGTTTCATGATGTGACAGGCTAGTCGGTGTTAGTGAGGTCAAGCAAGGTAAGGATGAACCTTTCAATCCTACTGTACATATTCCATTACACTGGTTTCATCATTTAGGCTCACATGCTCACGTGCTATTGAATATGGTTTTATTACAAAACCTAAAAAATATATTTTCTCAATTGACCTTTTAAAACAACCACAGGAAAATAGAAATAATAGAATATTAAAAAGCTGTGGGATTGTTATGTTGCCAGGCCTCTGTTGACTATGTTTGAATCACACAGTTGTGATGAGGCAGATTATCAGAGTGTTTAAGTTTTCACTTCTAAATTCCTGCAGGTTATTCCCACATCACGGATGGTGAACCAATATTTGCTGTTGAGCCTCAATGCTATGGAAGAGTTTACCTGTTGCGATCACACAGACAACATCAATGGTGTCTATTAAATCTCGTCTTAAAACATTTTCTTTATCACAAAGCTTTTATAAATGTTTGACCTATTTTGTGTTTTTTTCTTTCTATTTGGCATTGTATGACAAAATATATGGTATATAAATAAAGCTTATTGTTATAGAATGCATTACATCCAAATAATAAGTATGTTTCTTTCTAATCATTTACTTTGATTGTTGCTTATTTTGTTATGAATATTCAATGTTATAGAAAAAAGCAGTTTTAAAGAGAGGTACAATATGTTTGGGAGCATTTTGGTTTCAGGACTAATTGTTAAAATCTACCATTATGTCATAATTTCTTATTTAAACATATAACCTTCTAAATAATATAAATAAATGACATAAAAATGCAATCACTAAGTAATTGCTAAAGCTATATCTGTAGAACAGAATTCAGTATCAGTACAGTGCTGCATGATTTACTGTCATGCGGCTCACCTTGCGCAGCACCCTGCCGCAGGGAGGCCAGCCGAGGCCCTGACCAAGGCCGTTAAGAAACCACAGGGCAGAGAAGACAGCGACAGTGGACGACCAGGAGAAGACCACGTTGATGCCTCCCACCATGAGCAGGCCAATAGAGAAGAGCCAGCGGGCGCTGATCTGGTCAGACAGCACGCCGCTGATGAACTTGCTGATAGCATAGGCCAAAGACTGACTGCTGGTGATCATGCCTGAACACAGAGAGCAGGGTTTTCTAAATATCTCAGGCATAAAAAATGACATGTGAAGCTACCTCTGTTAATTTTGTGGACATTTTTATTACGTATTTTACTTTCCTGGATTTGTTTTCCTCCTTTGCTTTGAGCCTAACCCTTTCTCGAACGGTTTTATTTTGTTCATTATTACATTATATGTCATTCAGTTATGCTGGTGTATTTTCTTGATATCCTTTGTTGTGATGTCCTAATGTTTTAGGGGTAAATAATAACAATATTCTAGTTTGAAAAAGGAGGCATAAGGTTTGATTTAAAAAAACTTTTAACACTGAACTTAACAATCAAGCACAAAGTCAATGTACAACCTCGTCTCTCATACCCAGGTCATCCTTGTCCATCTGAATCTCTTGCATCAGAGACGGCATCACAAAGGAGAAAGTCTTTCTGTTGAAGTAGTAGAGCGTGTAGCCGACAAACATGGCCAGAAAAATAGTTCTTCTGTAGTATCCATAACTCGCTGTAGCCATGATTGTAGATGTCAAACAGTCAAAAACAGAGAAACAATTTAAGTCGATCGGTTTGACAGACTCCTGCTGCTCGTGACAGTGAACTTTGCCCCCGGCTCCACTGCACAGATGTGGACGAGTGGAAGAGTGTTTGCAATCAGCAGGAAGGAAGTTAATGGTCAACTTCTCTTCCCCAAAGATGATTGAATCTGGATTGTTAGCTGAGCGCTGCAGGCGGGCAGGTCACACAGGGCCTGGTAACACACCTCAATCACACACTGTGTGTATATGTGTTGTCTCCCTCAGGCACTGATCATAAAAAAGGTTCTTCTACTTGACCTTGGAGTTCTTAGTCCTGTGTTGTTCCTCTGTTCGCCCCTCAAGAGGATGTCATGGAGGGAGGAGTCACACTGATGAGGTTAATGATTCACTGACGAGTCCAATAGAAGCAGCAGAGCAGGGGGGAGGCTCCTGTCCCAGAGAGGAGGTGTGTGAAGTGTGATGATCCTCAACTGCAACACACAGGTTTACTGTCCACGAACACTGGAGGACATGTGCATTTGATTGTTGTACAAAAATAAACATTGCACTATCCGGTGGATTAACATGAGGTATGACACTTCCTATAATAGCAGTGTTCAGTGAAAGCAGAACGTGTGTGCACCGCCTCACTTCATCAGCTGCTCTTCTACAGACTTTCTTCCACAATAACTCGGCCTCGTGTTGTCACGGTGGAGCGGCCATGGACGTGTCATGAGATCCATTCATGAGTCCCACAGTTTTTAATGACTTATCTGTGACTCTTCTTGTTGTTAAGGCTCCATTAACAACAAAACATCCACGGGAGCAGCTGCTGATGACACGGCGCTGTGGAGGAGCGGAGCGTGTGCTGCTTCCGCGTCAAGTGATCAACTGGCCCCGCCCACAACAACCGACACAACTTTTTAGAGAAATATAACTTTGTTAAGTTATTATAGACTTTTTTAGGATATTCTTTTTTATAATTCATTATGTTTTATTTTGAAGATTCATTATTATACTTTATCATTCTGTTCTAATAATAATAACAATAATAATATTAAATCATCATAGCACAAGGGCTGAAACTATCCATCTCAATTTAACTTGTCATTTGTGTAAATGAACGTTGTTAAAAATGTTTGTGTGTGTGTGTGTGTGTGTGTGTGTGTGTGTGTGTGTGTGTGTGAGTGTGTGTGTGTGTGTGTGTGTGTGTGTGTGGCCCCTCCTCACATCTGTGTCCCATGGCAACTGACAACACTGCATCAGTGAGGAGGTGCTGCAGGATCCAGGAACATGGTGAGTGTTTGGTGAAAACAAGGATCAGCAGCACATTCACACATTCACCTGAAGGCCGCGGCTCGTTGAGGACTCTTATTCCTGGTTTCTGATCATTATCCCCGGATATTCTTCCCCACAGAGCATCACGTCCAGCTCCAGGAGAAGCGGTGACACCCGCCGGTACCGAACACGAGCCCCCGCCTCCCAGGTGGACGAGACCCTGTTTGGTAACACCTCACCGGTGAGGGGGGGTTATATTGTGTAATTATCTGTATTCTGTTTCGTTTATCTGTTTAAGTAATTATTCTACTTGATTAACTATCTGGTTCTCCTTCTGAGCTGGCAACAAATGATACTGTCAAGTTAATAATTGAGAGAGAGAGAGAGAGAGAGAGAGAGAGAGAGAGATTCATTTAAAATAAATGTCTTTTAGATTGAATATGAAAATTGTCTTTTAGTATTTGTGATTCCTTAATTTTGCTGTGCTGATGATTTTATGACCTGTCTGTTTTATTTTGCTTCCCTTGTAAAGCACTTTGTTACTTAGATTTTGAAATGCGCTCGAGAAATACATTTATATTTATTTTATATATTATTATCATAATGCACTCTACACTACAAGCCACGTTCACACACTGCAGGCACAGCTGTCAGGGGCAATTTGTGGCTCAGTGTCTTGGGAGCCAGGGTTCGAACCACCGACCTTCTGGTTAGTGGACGGCCCTCTCTAACTCCAGTCTCAGTTTATAGCTGTAAGCGGCACAATGTACAAGTCTGTCATGGTGTGTAGCATCATGTGTGGAGAGATCACAAGCTATATGTGTTTGTGAGATGTTGCTGACTGACTCTGTCCAGATATCACCAGACAAATGTGGACACTCAGCCTCCAAGGGCCAGGGTCAGAACAAGAAGATCCAAGAGGGAGAAACGGTTCAAGTCATCACCAAAGACCTGATTCGGAAGCTCAGGTAGACGCACACTCACTGGACAACTCCGAAAATACTCCATCAGTGTGTGTTAGTTTACTAAGTGTCATTTTAAGCAACTACATCTAATTTCAAAATAAGATACTGCAGGTTTGAAAATGGGTCACAATAAAGGTCACAGCAACAGAGCAGAATCGAGAATAACCTCAGACGTTTAACAACACCACCTGTTATTTTGTCAGGGTTCCTCTGAAGGATCCTTCAGGACAATCCATTATCCTCCCACCAGCTGAGTTTAAGAGGATCATGTCCACGTCCCAGGTTCCCACCCAGGAGCAGAGGAAGACCCTGATGGAGGCTTATCAGAGGAAGAGGGAAGAAGAAATAGTAGGAAACATGACAATTCCAGTACAAATGTTCCTTTAACCTGCAGATTAACACTAAGACAATAAAACCTGATATGTTTTTTAAAAATATATCCCTCATTCAGAAAGCTGCTGAGGAGAGGAAGCGTCAGATGTATGAGGCAGATCTGTCCCGTAAAGTGAACCCTGCACTCACTGAGCTTGAGCTGGAGGCTCAGGAGCGGGCCCAGCAATTGGTGGAGAAGGCCAATGCTCTGAGGATGGAGCAGGAGGAGGAGATCAAAAAGCTCAACAAGGTAGAGCATGAAAATATTTGAAGTGTCTAAAAGAGAATCAGTGACTGGCAGATGAACATGAACATCAGAACCTCTGTTCTCTGTGGGGTCCTCCCGTCAGCAAATTCTGGGCGCTCAGTGCCAAGCCATCCGTGATGCCCAGATCCAAGAGAAGAAGCTGATCCAGGCGGAGATGTCCGAGGAGGAGAAGCGTCTGGACGTCATGATGGAGGTGGAGCGCCGCAGGGCCCTGGAGACTGTGGAGCAGATTGAGGAGCTGCACAAACAGCAGAGGATCAGGTCCTCAGAGAAATACACACAAACTTATTCATACAATTATTTACCCATGAACGATGTCATCGTTATTTTATTTAATATTATTATCATGAGATCCACTTTCTGATCGTAGGCGACTAGTGAACAGAAAAATCAAAGGCCTTCCAGTTTGCTGATGTTATCACATGTGCATGTGTTACATTTCAGTGGAATGCAGCAGATCTATGATCAGATCCAGCAGCGTCTGGAGGAGAAACATCTACACGAGGAGATGAAAGAGCTGGAGAAGCAGCAGGTCCGAGAGAACCAAGAGAGAATGAACCTGGAAGACTTCCAGGTGTGGACACCAGGGGGAGACAACCCACAAACACACACTAACAAAATGAGAAAATATATGTACATGTTAAGGGATGTGCAACCACACAAACACACACACAACACACAACACACACACACACACACACACACACACACAGTGTGTCTGTCCTCTGACTGGATGTCTCCCTCCAGGCCCTGGAGAGGAAGAGGGAGGAGCAGCAGCATCTGCAGGAGGAGGTGATGCGGATCAACGCTGAGACCATGCAGGCCAAGGAGCAGAGGAGGGAGGAGGAGAAGCTGGCAGACATTAGAGACATGGATTACATCCAGAAAAAACAGGTGAGATATAAAGCAGGTTCCTGTTCTCTCAACAGAAGAAAAATCAATCACACGAATTCTCAATACAGAGAAAGTTCAGTTTAACAAGACATCATTAACATATTTCTGATCAGTTTCATCATTATGATCATTTGTAAGTGTTGCTTTTTTATGTTGATATTCATGAGCACTGCAGGAGCGAGAGGCTGAATTTGAAGCCGAGCAGAGACGAATCAAAAAGGAGAAAGAGCTGGAGATCGCCAGACTGAGGGCAAAGCAAGAAAAAGCCAAAGACTACAAGGCCGAGCAGGTGCAGGAACAAAACCACCAGCTGACTTTGAAAAGCTATGAAGACAGCAACAGCCCAAATTAACCTCATTACACATTAAAACAGTTTAACAACAGTTACAAGGATCCATTGGAATCAATTTCTTGTGTGTGTTTGTAAGGACGAGCTCCGGGCTCGGAGGAACCAGCAGATCACCGACAGAGAGTGGAGGAGCAAAGAGAAGGAGCTGGCAGTGAAGAAGGCACAGGAGGAGGCAATGCTGAGGGCGGCTCGTCTGGAGCAGGTCCACTGCAAAGAGCACTTCCTGTCGATGGAGGCCGGTCGGGAGAAGGCCGAGTTTGAGAGGGTGCTGAAGTAAGAGACCTGATTTGATGTTTCAGAGTAAAGGACAACTGCCACCTACCACCTACAGCAGGATGAATTCATCAGTGTAGTAAAATGCTCTGTTTTACTACCATTTTACTGAAAGTGATTCCTCCACATACACTGACACTTCTGCCCCTTTCTCCTCAGGGTGCAAGAGGAAGCAAGAGCCAAACAGATGGAGGAGGAGGAGAAGCAGCGTCAGAAAGCGCTCCGTCACTCGGAGGCTATCCGGCAGCAGGTGAGGGAACGTGAGCTCTCGGCCGTAGCCAGACGCAGAGAGGTGTTCAAGGAGGCCGACCAGCTGATGGAAGAGGCCCAGCAGAGACGCCTGCGCATCAACAAGTTCAAGGAGAAGAAGCTGAAGGAGCTGAAGTAAGTAACAGCAGCAGGCTAATGGACCTAGAATGTCACTCAGTAGAACTCATACCTCCACCATGGCACAACAGTCTCCTTATGAAACCACATTTAAATTCACAAGATCCAGATTTTTACTCTAATCCACACTAAATTATACACAGTGATACATACCATCCTCATACATTATTTCCTGAGAGAATAACAAGAAGGAATAAATGTTCTGTCCGTCCACCAAGTTTTATATTAATCCCTTCAGTTGTTTTTTGTGTACTCACAGACGGGTTAGAAAACATAACCTCTTTGACGGAGGTGAATACAACTTTGCTCTATATTGAATGTATCCTCACTGTGTTACTCTGATGCATTTGTCCATGTGCAGGGCGACAGGGCTCTCTGAAAAATACTGCAGTGAAGTGGAGAGGAAGGCAAGGGCCTACGTACTCTGAGTCAGTCACAAAAGGATTTCAGCGTGTCTCTTCATCTGGTTCCTCCATCAAATTTCACACAGGAAAATATTGCAACTACTAATGTGTTGTAATGTTTATATAAGTATGCTCAAATAAAGGTTTCTGTTGCACTTTCACAATTGTTTCACAAGTTTGATCATTATGTGCATGTTTTGGTAGTTTGTCATCTGACTTTTTGTGTGGAAAAACAAATAAAACTAGAATGTCACTCTGCAGAGCATAATACCTCCACCAAGGCCCAAATGTCTCCTTTTGAAACCACATTTCCATGAGATCTGGATTTTCTATTTGGACCTGCACACACACATTTAAACATGAATTTCTATAAGAAATAAAAGAAAATGTTGAAACATGCCCTCTATTGCAGTTTTTAAAATTCCAGGATCCCCTCCAAAATGTGATGGGTTCTTTCCTGACCCATACCACATCCTTCCACCAAGTTCCGTGGTAATCCATGCATCAGTTTTTGCATAATCCTGCTAGTAGACAGAAAACATCTTTGGCGGAGGTAATAGATCTTTTTGAGACGTTTCACATAAAGTGACTCCACAGTAGAGTTGGTACAATTTTTTGTTTTTATTTACGCTAGTATTTCCCTTTCAGTTAAGTCATATTCTTCCACTTATCAATGACAGATCCCCTTTTATTATTAATATGCATGACAACAGAAAGGAATTCAACTTATGTTCGGGTTAAGATGACACTTTACACACAGCTTAAAGCATGTAAGGAAGTTAAGTACATCAAGGTAAATACAGGCTCTTATTTCAGACCATTCTTAACAGAGAACTGGATGGACTGAGATCTAAAGTCTTCATCATAACCATCTAAACACACAACCTACGGGAGTGTTCATGGATCTAATCCGGCTGTTGCTAGGTGAACAAAGGTTCTACCAGCCTGTCGTCTTCCGCCTCCATGTTTGTTCTTGCACGCAGGAGGAAAACAGGACAGGGGGAGTGGGTGGAGGACAGATGGGTGGGGTCTCCATCTAAAAGTTTTGAATTCATCATGTTCACATCTGTACACACCAAAAAAAAAAAAAAAAAAAAAGTAATGGTGACCGAGGGAAACACCACAACACCTGGCATACACGGACCTCAGCAACAGGGAGGGTTCAGAGTAAATACACACACACACACACACACGGTACGGTTAAGGGGCCGAGGGTGGAGGGTGGAGGGCCCTGGGGATTTAGGAGCCGTGGTCCCGTCCTTGCACATACACAGACACAGTCTCACACAAGCACTGTACACGGCACAAGGTCACCTAAATACATGGAACCAATGAAGGAGAGCTAACATCTAGGAGGGTGGATTGTACAGCCTGGTACAGACTGAGAGGGAGTTAAAATTCTTATTTAGACCATCAGGTCACACACACTCACTCTCTCTCACTCACTCTCTCTCTCAAACAAACACACACACAAACACACACTCTCTCTCTCTCTCACACACTCACACACACACACACAGTGACATACGTCTGTATGTATTTAAAACTCCATAAAGCTACACGCCTGTGCAGAATATACTATCATTACTTAGTGTTGCTAGCTATAGCCATTGACATGGCAATATATGTTCAAATATTATATGTAACCTTTTTTTCCTCAGAATATACAATGATGAAATGCAGTATACAGACAAACGAGACAATGTAAGCCATTCACATGTTCAGTACATCAAAAGTAAGAGCTTCACGAGTGCAAAGTCCAATGCTCCTCCACCTACTTCAAAGGTTCGTTGCTGAGCTTTAGCAAGTCCACTTCTGCACAAACCATAAACCAATAAAAAAAACATAAACATTAAACACAAGAAAAGAAACTTTGTAAATAAGTAGTCATAAATATGGAATGTGAAAAACAAAGAGACATGTGGTCCAATTTCTTTTCAAACGATACAAATAAAAGTCCTTCAAGCAGTTAAATGTTTTTTCTGATAACACAACAACAGAATAAAAAAATAGTACTCGAAACCAGAGTGGGCTGTTGCTTGCTATGTGGCCCCTGTTGTGAGTAGAAGACCATGGGAAGCTGGTGAGGAACACAAAGAGAGAAGGACAGATGGGGGGAAGGTGTTGGGTCAAGTCGTGACGGGGGTTAGGGTGGGGAGGTGGGTGTTGTGTGTTCACATGCCATAACCGAAGTTGGGCTGTGGTGGCTGGGCGTAGCCTGGTGCTGCTGTGTAGCCGTAGCCGTAGGCCTGCTGGGGAGGCACAGCCACGTTGGGCCCTGCTGTGAGCATGAGCTGGGGTGTGCCTGCAACAGAAACATCAAGATGAGTCTTTACAGTAGGCGCGGCTGTAGTCGCTGTCAGAAAGGTTCTCTAGGTCCCGTCTAAGAACCTGGTCAGACCTGATATTAACTTCTGTTCTGAGCGATGTCATTACAAGCGGTCGGCACAAACTTTGTCTGTTCACATCTGGTATTAAAATACAACTTGAAAGTTTCTCCTCTGACCAATTGCATTTCCCTGCCCTATAGGCAAATACACACGTACGTCATTTCTGTTCATGAAGACCAAATATTATGGTATTATATTATATAAGGTTCAGATCCATCCGAAGCTGCATTAGTGATCCAACTAGACTATTCCATTTCGAAGGCTCCTTCAAATGTGGCAAACAAATACTTCCACTGAGTGGGTCCTTCTTGGGCCAACCTATCCCAGGATTCATTGCACTTTGGTGATGAATCATTTTTCAAAGAGGTAGTGGCGTCAGCATGTGACGAGATGTCCCATCAGTTCAGGTGTTAAAAAACCAGGGGGCATTGAAACTTCCTTGTCATGTCCACTTGCCGATCTGTTGCTAGGCAACACCCGGGAGAGCTGGACAAGCTGGTTCCCAGAACACCTCTGAGTGAGGTTTGAGTGATCAGCTCTCATAATGCATTTGGGGGCAGTAACACCTGAACTTGTGATGGGATCACTCAGGATGAATGTTCACACCAGGTCTGAACTGATTTTAAATGTCATAGTGATGTGATTATAACCATGTGTGTGGTCTTTTTACCGTAAACAATGGGCTGAGACTCCGTGGCCTGCTCCTCCTGTTTCCTCAGGGACTCGGAGGCTTCAAGTTTGTCAACCTGTGGAAAAAAACAAGAGTGACCGTGTCAGACTTCAGTGACGCTGCGGCCGACTGGGCTCTTGAAGGGCGACAGCTGAAATGCCTTGTTTGTAAAAAACTGACCTCTGGGTTATTTCACTGGCTGACGGATGGGACCATTCCTGATAGGCGAAGACGAATAAAGTCCAGATTTAAATAAAATCGGGCTGCAGGAGGCAGGCCTCTCTAATGTGTTGTTGGGGGCCGTCTATAAGGCAAAAGGAGTAACTACAACTAGAGAGCTACTGGATGCTCTATGGAGCTTGGCTACAACAGGCTATCAGATAGGAACCCACTTCTTTGTGGAAGGTATTAGGGATTAGGAGAGGAGACAAAAACAAAGCTACAGGGTAATAATGGTCCCACCATCCAGCCACCCAAATCATCTACACTAACATGTTGGAAACGTAGAGTATGTAGAGAACCAGCCTGCACCAGAACAGACTTACAAGGAACAACACTTATATTTTTCACCCCTCTAGTAAGTTTGTCCACCTCTCAGCAGGATATCAAAACGCCCTCTGAACATGTGTGAACTGAAGCTGGTGGACAGAGGCTTGACTAGCCTTCAGCAGTGAACAGGCTTCGGTATTTCTCTCAGCATTAACTCAAATATTTTTTAGACCGTGAACCAAACAGAGAAGTCTCGATTCTGAAAGCATGATCTCTAAAGGTGACTTGGCACCAACACGACAGAGTAACAACACAGTCATTCAGTAAAACTCAGGCTAGAAAGATGCTTTATGTGCTTCTTTCATTTATGTAAGGTTATTTCACCCTCATCTTGAGACACAGTACAAGTGTGGTTCACTCTCTGATCCCTTATAGCTTCCTGTGGACTATGGCTATGTCCATGTTAATGCTTTAGATTTACATTGAATCACTTAATCTTGTTTACACCTGGGGTCTACATTACTCCGGATTTTCAAACTGAGCCCTTTAGAAACGCCACTGACTCTATTTCAGTTTGAAAAACTATCACCCTGTGCTGGCGTGACAAGAAAAAACATGAGATGAAAATGTACTGGATTATAAATGTTTAGCAGGTTTCTACAGTGTAGAGCAAATCATTATAGTTGAAAAAAGGACTTCCAACTAAAACAATGGTAAAAAAAACTTTTCAAAAACCTATTTAATCCTCAATGAATACACAAATTATTTGATCAAATAACAGTTGGTTATTTATTTGTTTTTGATGATTTACTTGCCCGTCAATAAGAGGTTGTGTTTTCATTGCTGTTTGTTTGTAGGATTAAGCAGAAACTATTAAACACATTTTATTGAAACCTGGTGGAAGGGTGGGGTTTGAGCCGAGGAAAACCCCATTTCATCTTGGAGTGGATTCAATTACAGTCGCAGATCCAGGATTTCTTTTCATGTCCTTTGACATTGCGAGGACATTATTGTGAATTTCTCATGGAATAAGGCAGAGATCTTGACCCCAAAAAATATGGTCTGTTTGGAAGACTTCTATCTACGAGTGTGCATTTATTAGTAATCAAAAATATTTGCAGGTAAGATTAAGTGATTTTTATCCCATTTGCCTTATTTTCTCTCCTCCTTCCTCGTTGCCCCAGAGTTTTGAAAACCAATCACCAACACTTTGTAGAGTCAGTCAAGTGTGTTTGCAGCTTTAAACATTTTGAGAATCATTTTGCTAAAACTGCTTGGTCCTCTTTGGTGCTTTAGTGTTTGCTGAGCAGCTCAGAGGCGGATAACGACGGGGAAAGGACAAAAGACAAAGCTAAAAACAATTCAAAGAATTAAGCAGCCAGTGAAAAGCTTCACATATCATCCTCAGCTACGACAGTGTGCAGCTTAAACACTGATGATGATGATGATAATGCAGGATAGGCTTTGCTTACAGTGGTTTTGGGTTCAGTTCTCTACATACGCTCTAGTTTCATACGACAGTCAGTCTGGTTAAGCAGGCTGTTTGAAGAGAAGACAGGCTGTTGTTTTGTTTGAGAAGAGAGGGTTGAGAGACATGCTGAAGCGGCAGTTTAGTTTGGTTTCTTCTTGAAGGGTGCATAAGAAAGACAGAGACAGAGAGAAAGCAGAGCCATAGTGGAGGGTGACAGAGTGTGACACGGGGTTGAGGGGATGAGTTTGTTCAGCCAGTTCAAGGTTTCCAGAAGCAGGCACAGCCAACAAAGATGTCTTCTAGCCAGGCCTGAGTGCTACTGATGCTACTGGGGGAGGGGAGGTGCATGCTTGTTGCTCTTCATGTTATGTCATTTCCCCCCCAAAGAACTTGTCCAAATTAAATATTTGCTCATTCACTCGAGTTGCCTGTCGCTTGAAGAGACCACACTTTACAGTATCACAGAATGCTCAGAGAAACATATACTGTCAAAACATACAGCCTTCTAAAAAGAACCTAATGATAATGATTCTAATTGTCTGTGTTCTTCTAACGCACAAGATAAATTCAGGTGTATAGAAAGACATGGAGGGAAATAGATAGGTCTCTGAAAGAATGGTCACTTCATTAAAATGAAAGCCTCATTGGCGCTTGTATTATTGAAATTAGATTGTACACTTAGCTGCAGTCTTTGCTACTGTGCCACTGTCCATACACAGATATTAAATATATCCCCTCCAGTTCTTAAAAATATCATGAAGGATTATTATTCTCAAAATATTTAAACTCCCATTACACACTGTCAACAGGGTCAAAAATGATCCAAACCAATATTGTCATGAACAACTACACAATCAAGTACGGAGCTTTTCCACAGCAGCCATTGAAATAAAATAGTCAACCATTAATTAAGGTTCTTTTCTATTGAGGTTAACAGTCTTAATTTATCTGATTAGTAACACGTGTGTTCAACTACTCTTTCATGTCAAAATGGCTGCTGTGAAAAAGCTCTATTGAACTGAACTAAACGTGACGTCAGGATGATGGTTGGCAGCAGACTGCAGCTGAGTGCTGTTACAAGAGAGTTTGAACATTATAATTCTTCTACAAGTCTGTGAATAAGCACCTGACCACAGCAGGTGAGCCAGTTCTCCAGAGCGACACTCTTCACACATGCCTGAGGAGACCTATGAGTGTGCTGGTTTAAGAGGACGGCTCACAGTGTCCAGCAAGCGGCGCAACAAGACTGTCCCAATTCAAAGGTTCCTCAAAATGCCTTCCACCCCCGAGTTAGAGGCCCCACTAGGTGGATCCGTACTGGCCAAACATATCCCAAGATTCATTGTGCTTCTGTTTTTGCAGCAGCAAGCAAGGTGATAGCTTTTTTTTTTTTTTTTTTTTTAAATGTAAGTGGTCAAACAAACCGGTATTGGTACACATGTTAAAAAACATCTATTCAACTATTCATTATTTGTTGTACTGAGTCAAACTGAAAGCCGTCATTGACACCAGCACACCGATCAGAGCCCTGAGGCATGAGTGTTAAGAGCCACGCCCTGGAGGTTTGTGGGTTTGAAGGTGATCTAGTGGAGATGTGGAGTTTATGATCAGAAGCAGCAAAGTGACATGGGGGGGAGGGATCATGCAGTTTCTGCTAAATTTCACTCCTCCAAACTACAGGCTACAGGAAAGGGGGGAAGAGGGTTCAAAAAGAATGATTAGAAAATGGATTCGACTTTCACCTTTTCCTTTATCGCATCAACCTGGAAAGGAAATTCAGAGAGGCAACTTAAGGAAGAAAAAAACAAATGGAAGTCTCCCAAAATAGAAACTGACAGAGAAGAGCAAACAGCGGACTTTTTACTGAAAGAAAACACAAAAATCCTGAGAGAGATGGGAGTAATAACGCCACTTTTGATACAAATGCAGACTTGAGATTACTCTGGTGAATTTCAACGTCATCGCTGAGTACAATGTAAAAATATAAAATACAGATATTAACTTGATTTCACATGATCTTCTGAAACTTAGCAATACGTGTATATATATATATATATATATATATAAATGATTCAATGTTTTAACCTGGTTGGGTTTGTCACAACAAACACCAAGAAGTAATTAGCTACAAAAAAATAAACTTTTGTGTATTTGACATCTTTTTTATTTATTTTTTTAATGTAGTTCTCTAAAATAAATGTCAAATAAATGCAACTATTCTTTTTAAAAATGCTTCACTCAGCTCTATTGTCCATGAAAACAATATGGGTTGTATATCTTTTGCAATGTAACAGGTATAAATGGTTTGACGAGTGACACAGCATTTATGAATCTCCTCTGGAACACATTTGTATGGAAAAGTAGCTTGAATGGAAGAAAACACACAAAAAAAGGAAAACACCACAAAGACACGTTACTAACAGAAGCAGAGGAAAATGAGCATGAATGGAGGAAAGAATAGGCAACACTAACACTGTGGAGAGGTGTGTCACACTGCCTGTACTTCAATGGTATTTGCAAACAACTTTAACAAGCTGCTGATACTTTACATGTATCAGATGGGTGGAAATGCCAGATATTAGTAGAGGGAACAATAATTTAAAGATTATGACGTAGTTAGGGTCTCAATTTGAACATATCTGACTCTCCACTGATAGGAGCATGTTTGCAAATACTATTTCACAAATCTTAACACCTAAGAAGAGGAAAAAATATTAGTCAACACGTAAGTGGGATGTCTTGTCTACCTTCTAATTATTCTTTCACTGTAGTTATCTCAGAACTGTAAACAATATGTATAACATGCATTTGTCTGAAGAAACCTTCTTGTCCACACACTGCCTCTGGCCAACCCACCTTAGACAGATACTCCCTCATGACCTGGATGAAGTACGGCATGGAGAAGTCCATGATGTTGTGTCGCCAGGCAGTCTCAAGCACCACGTCGGGCCGCAGGAGGTCATAGCAGGTGAAAAGGCAGGCGGCAAAACACTCCTTCTTGTCTTCATTCAGGAACCAAGCCAGGAGTTCCTCTGCCAGCTCAATGTCTTTGGACTCTGATGCATACTGCATGGCATCCTGCGGAAAGGAAAGCACCACTACAGCTGAATAAACTGACTGAGGAAAAGGGACCACACCTGTCATTTTACATGTTTGGTGTTTCTGCAGGTTTCAAAAAATTAAATTTCAGACTTTTTATGACCTTAATGTAGGAAATTTAAAATCTGTGTCAATTATTGTTACTATGACAAACACAAACAACATTGGAGTCCCAGAATTACTTATACTTACTTACTTAAAGGTAAAGTAGCCCAATAAAGTAAAAAACCCTCGAAACACCACATTATCTCACAAACTACTTCAGGCAGAGACAGTGGGTAATCATAGTCTTTCTCTCAGTCAAGTCAAATGTCAATATCAGTTCCACATTGGTTGTGTTTGTAATTTTATTAAAACGTAATATATGTATACTGTAAAACCTCTTACGTAATATTTTAACATATTTAAGACTTTTTAAATTCAGATGACTCAATTTTAGACTATTTAAGACCCCATGGAAGCAACTCATTTCATTACATTCAGTTGGTTTCTGGGATGAGATGCAAAGTTGGGAAGAACTGAATGGTCAACTGAGAGATATTGTTTTGAACTGCTATGCACCTTGTACAGTTTGTCCTTCTTGCAGAGCTCTACACTCTGTTTCCAGCGGTTGTTGCCCTTGAAAAGGTACGCTGCAATCCTCCTGAACTCAATCAGCTCGTGCTTCTCCAGGCCCTGTGCCAGCGAGATGTTGTCGAAGTTGTCATAGGCATCGATGGAAGTACGCAGAGCCTGGATAAGAGACAGAGATTAAATTTCGGCAGAAGATGAAACTTTCTCTCCATTTCAAGCGACATCAAAATGTTTAAGTAAAAATATATATATTTATATATAATCTTTTACACAATGGACAATGTTATCATATCATACCGCATAGTCTTCCTCAATGATGAAGAGGTTGTTGAGGGCCTCGTTCACTGACTTGTTGTTGTGATTCTGGACAGACCTGAGGTAAGGTTTCACCAGAGGCAGCTGCTTCACCTAAACAATGATTCCAACAAAAAAATAATTTATGTCTATTTCAAGTAATCTTCTATACTAACTACTCATTTACTTTTTAGAAGTTTATCTTCTGATGATAAGTTGTATTTAAATCCAAATAACATTTTGAGAAAACTTCACAGAAAGCATCAATGGCCCAGGACCTTGCTGAAGAAGTTGACAGCGCGCGTGTGGTCCAGTCTTGGAGAGAGGACGATGAGCAGGTCGTTCAGTAACAATGGTTTGAAATCCAGATAAAAATGGATGGCTTTGTAGTATAGCTCCACATTGGCCACCTGGAATGAAAACACATTTCCCTTGAACTTTAGCACGTTTGTAAAAAGTAGAACTTGTTTTCAGAATGTTTTTACTAATTTATCAACAGCATCTTTTTTCTTTTCTTACCTTGGTGACAATGTCTTTGAACTGGCCCTCCTTCCAGGCATCAGCTGGGTGGTTCATCATGGTGATGATGGCATTGTCGTATTCCTCGTACTTGTCATAGAGGAAAACCAGCTCTCCCCAGAGGTGGGCCTGCTCTGCTGCCCTGAGAACCTGACACACAAAAAGGTTCTCATTTAAAAGTGTTTTGGGACTTTGTTACAATATGTTGTGAGGTTGGTAACAACTCATGTTGCCGTCGTTTCCCTCGCTTACCTTTGGAATGTTGACGCGGGACCAGAAGAGCTCCAAGTGCTCCCTCATCTTCTGTGGCTTGAATTTGGAGTAGAGGATGGCGAGCTCGGTGAACATACCCATGTGTGCACGCTCCAGACCGAGAGCGGCCTCCAGCATGGTGATCAGCTCCTCAAAGTAACCACGGTCCTGCCGTACACAGAGATTTAATGAGACTACCCACAGCCATCCATACAAAATACAGGTAATTTCCCTGTAGTACACAGGTCAATTTTTACCAATGAGTTATTCTGAAAACAAACCTAATTAAAAGTTAAATTATACCTAATCCTCCTCAAACCTTACTTAAATCATTTCACATTTATATTAAGTGTGAAATGTTGTTTTAACACTGCCCCTGTAACCCTGTGTACCTGGTAGTAGTTGATGAGTTCCTCCAGTTCATCGGCGTGGACAACAATGTGTAAGCCACACATTTGAGCGAGACGGAACTCCTTTCCATCAACACACGCAAAACACACCTGGAGGAGCACAGAGTCAATCATTAAATGTATTTCATAAAAGGTGAGTGGATACGACACTGCCCAAGTTATTTATTCTTCAATGCCACTTTACAAAGGGATAGTGATTAATAAGAACTGAAGTACTTCACTGACTCTACTAAATATAAAAATGACTTTTTTCTCATTTAAAAAATAAAAGTGAGAATGTATCATCATTCCTCACCTCCTTCCATGTGCGGGTGCTGTTGGCCTTTCGGGCTCCGTCCACAGCTGCCTGGTACTCTCCCAGGTGGACCAGAGTAGAGGCCAGACGGCCAAAGTTGGACACATTGTTATAAAGCAGTTTAGCTGCCTCGTACATCTTGTCATCATAGCAGCGGTCACCCACCTGCAGGACAAAAAAGAAAGTAAATTCAGCAAAGTAGAGAATTGTATGTGTGTATGAGTGTGTACTGTATGTCTGTGTGACTTACTTGCTGAATGTGCGCATTATTGGGTCCGTTGATGAACTCCTCCAGCTCAGCCAGGCGGTTGGTCTTGGCCAGGGCAAAGATCAACTCTGTTTCAACGTACGACTCACGGGCCTTCTTACGGGCCATCTGCAGGAACTTCACCAGGTCCTCCCAGTTCCCTGCACACAGCAACCAACCCCCATCAGTTTCATAAGCACATCAATCCACTGTATCAACAAGTGTCGCACACTACATTTAGTATTGACAGTTAATGACAGATAAATTAAATCTTACCGCTTTGTGCTGCAGCTTGTCCCACTTCCATATAAGCAGAGGGGTCATCAGCTTTGATGTAGGAGTCTATGGCTTCTTTGACCAGGCCCTTCTGAAGCTGGGCCTTTGCCAGCTGACTCCACACTGGTGGCTCATTGCAGCGTTCAGCAAACTCATAAGCCCTGTCCAGGTTACCGATGTGCTCAATCAAAACCTGGATAGAAAGACACAATATTCAGATCATACTGCATCAAGCTAAGTAATGCCATTCTGGTGGCTATTATAATCAAGGTGTAGATCAAGTGTATGATTCCTGAATAACAACCCTGGCTTAAAACTGTACACAAGCTGTAGGACAGCTTCTCAGTTCACGTTGTGACTTTTAAACACAGAACATATCAAGCTGTAATAAACTGACCTGCACAGCGGAAGTGTTGACATCAAATTTTCGGAAAATAGCAAAGGCCTCCTCAAAGAGCTCATTGCTGATGGCGATGTTAGCGATGTCTGGGGCATCATAATTGTCCAGACGGTTGATGTACTCCATCACACGTGTCCGATCAGCTTTGATGGCCGTCAGGATGAGCAGATTCTGGAGGTTTCTGAAACAACCAAGACAAGGGATTCTCAGTGATTGAATAATTTTCTATGCAGCTGAAAAAAATAAATATATTCTTGAATGAGTTTTAGAACATAATCACTATTCAATAAGCTTTTGAAAAAAGTGATTTATCTGTGAAATGAACTTATTGACTTATGGACAAAAACTTCAAAACAGGTTCAAAAGGCTTGTTTTCTATGCCTTAAACATATATACTGGATTCACAGAAATCCACGAGGAAGTCAAAAACATGTGGGATATAGTAAGAAATATATAAGTAACATGCAGCCTCTCTCACCTGTGCTCGCTGAAGACAGAGTTATCCAGGACAATCTTCTCGAGCAGCTCGATGAGCTCATTGGGAAGGTCAGCGGTCATGAAAGCCTTGACTGTGACAGACACCTCCTCTGGATCCTGGGTCTCTGACAAAGCCGTCTGTACAACCTGCAGCACACAGAGACAACGAGTTATACATAGAACATCTGGAATGTCTGGTAGAGCCCGACTGATTTATTGGTCGGCAGCTAAAACCGGCCACTATGACCCATTCGCAGACACAATAGTATCAGCATATACTGTATGTTTGCTGATATGAAAACTTTTATCTTACAGAATAAACAATGCAGCATAGATGTGCATATGGTAACATTTACACAGAAACAATTGTTTATTGAATTAAATCAAGTTGTATATGTTTGGTTGCATTTACATTCTTTGCCATAACTTTATTTTATTTATAGGCCAATATTTGGGTCAAGTCAGTGATTGTGATGGCCTTTGTATTAAGTAAACAAATAGTGTGGAGATATTAGAAATACAGTTAAGGGTCGTACCTGATCAATAAGGGGTCTTCTGTAGTTGTTGGTCTCCAGCAGCACACTCGCCCACAACTCAGGGTTCTTGCGGCGCACAAGGTAGCGAGACAGACTCTTGAACAGAGAATTCTCATTGCACACCTAAAGGATAATAGAGGCAATACAAACATTTCAGATATTGACTATCTTGAAGTTTTCATATCATCAGCTAAAATGTGAATATGAGAAATAACCACAGTGTAATATAATTTTAACTTAAAGACTCACATGAATCAGTTCCTGGTCACACTGTCCTCTTTCATAGGCCACACAGGCCAGGTGGGGGTCCCTCTTCTCACAGTACTTGCCGACCACACAGCTGTCATAGTAGGGGTTCTCCCTCAGGAAGCGCTCAGGGTTGTTGTTGCTATCAATGTAGATCTTGGCAAGAGCATTGTGGGTAGCGGGCTCCTCGCAACCTTCATGAATACGAGCCTCCAACCAAGGCAGCAGCAGCTTCAGCCTGGAGAACGACAAACAGGAAGTATTTTTCATTAATCTTCAGCTTCGTCTTATTACTTCAGACAAATATTTGAATGCTCAAACTGATAAATGAGGGATTCTCTATTTCTACACAGTTCAATTAATTCCCTTGTTCTTACCTGTTTCTTTTCTCCACTTCAGCGACCAGTTCATCTGTGGAGAACTGTCCTCGCACCACCATGATAAGGTTCTTAATCACATCCTCGGCACAGTCTACATCCAGTAACCCTCCAATGACGACTGGCAGACGGCTTGGGTTCACCTGGAATAAATTATCCTCACGTTACTATTCAAACATTTCCATTCAGTTAGAGATCAAAGCCTGAGACAGTATGGATGTTGAGATGGATGGAGGGATGGGAAGAGAGGAAAGAAAATTATAAAATGGAGCTCCTAGTCATTCAAGGCCAGTGATTCTATCAACAACTTTTCATCTAAGTTGGGTAAAATGTAATTGAGTAGTAACGTACCTTCTGCACATAAATTTCGATATATTTCTGCAGGCTGTTGCGGTACAGGTACAGCACCAGGTCATGGACAAAGTCAAAGCGATCACACACAATGATTAAAGGCAGCTGGTCAGTCAGCTTGGCTTCCTGTAAAATAGAAATAATGTTGGTATTTCTTAATTAGTACAAACTTTGATGAGCAGATTAGATTGTTTTATAGTGAGATGTTTCCTCTGCACTGGTTCATTTCTAACCTTGAGGAAGTTCTTCACACGTTCAGGATCATAGCAGTTACTCTCTCTGCAGATTCTCTCCACTTCTTTAATCTGCCCTGTTTTACAAGCGGCCTGGATGTATTTGAAGTGGACCTCTGGATCCTGGCTGAAGTTCACAATGGAACCCAAGAAGTAGAACAAACCTGCAACACGAAAAAAGTCAAAATCAACAAAACTAAATGAGGACGAATATGCAGGGTTCATCTAAAATTTAGATGATTGAATTTGAGACTTTTTAAGACCAAGCAGAAACCGTGAAAATGACCAGGAAAGGTGAGATTGTTTTTGTATTTTCCTAGCTTACCCTCAAAGCTCTTGAATGACTCAAACAGTTCAGTGAGGGACTGAGTACTGAGCTGCTCGTGGTACTTGGAGGCCACTTGCACACAGATCTGCAGGTTCTGGCGGATGTTTGCAGACAGCATGGCCCTCAGACACTCCAGAGAGTCCTCCACTGACAAGGAGCCAAAGAAATTCACCAACCACTGCAGAGAAAAACTGAAACTGAGCATGTGCAGAACACAGAATTGCATGTATATTCTCTTATCTTTTGTAAGTGGAAGTACTTTCTGTACCTCTGGGTTAAGAAGGTGTGTGTGCACCACAGCACGCTTTATGTCATACAAGTCAGTATAATGCTCCAGCGCCCTCTGCAGGAGACCAGCCTTCTCACACAGCTGTGCAACATGTGCACGATCATAGTGGGTGAACATCTGATTGCCCAGGATTGCGTCTGCAACCTGAAAGACATGACGCAGGAAGGAAGTCATTTCAGCATCGTTCAAAGCTTTGCCAACCAGAACATTGTAACAGAGGCAGCAGGAAATTAGATTTTTGGTAAGAGAAAAGACAATGAGATGCTTTAAAAGATAGAGAGAAACCTTGAGGGTTGGATTTAAAAAAAGACAATAAGCATTTTGATTCTGATGTATTCACATTTTTATTTACCTGTGGGGCATGGACCAGATTCATTTCCAGCAGGCGTGTCTGCAGTGGTCCCTCCATGGGTCTGTTGTTCTTCAGGGCGTCTAATAGGAAGGATGTGCACTGCTGGATCAGGTTGTACTCCATGAACACATCAACAATCTGGAGAAATTAGAGAAATCATCACACATGTCAAACTGAAAACATGTAATAAATAATTTAGATTTTTTTATTTATTATTTGGCTACAGTCAGAAGAGCAACAACTTTCTGTCGCATGATTACTCAGACCATCACTGTCCTTTACCTGTGTAATGTCAGCAAGTGGCTCTTCATCCTGAACCAGCATCTGGGAGAACTGAAGTCCTTGCTCTGGACTGATCCGCATTACGTTCCTCAGCAGGAAGATCCAGTCTGGAGTGTAGCCCACCTACAGGGACAACAGATCTTTAATCCCAGTAGCCCGATATCTGAAGTACACCTTCGCTACCATCACAAACAAATGTAAAGACAACAGGAGAACAATGGGTAAATTACAAATTACCTTCTTCGCGTAGAGGACAATCTTCTGGAACTGACCAGTCTCTGCAAAGCACTGAATGACCTTATTGGGGACATTGGCTCTGAGGTAGACACTGAGGGCAAGAGTTGGGTCGACAGACTTCACCAAGTCTCCAAGCTCCTCAGAGCACTCGAGCTGTAAACACAAAGAGCATTATTTAAAACCAGATACAGGACAAAGCAAAACAAAATTAGGAAAACTGGCACGCAGGTGTAATGCTCCATCATTAGCACTGAGTAGTGTTTGGCCCCATGTTCAAAAGAGCAGCTGTGTTTTTCATTGGAATATTTTCATGTCATGATGAAAATATTTCCCCGAAGATAAAGTTTATCCATTATAAAAACAACACTGGACACGCACCTTGTCCTCTTTCAGCCATTTCTCTAGTAGCTGCTTACGGCCCTGCTGGAGGACAGGCCTGCACAGTTCCAGAGACTCAAATTTATTAAGCTGGCCTTGGTCCAGCAGGATGCCAAAGTACTGGAGCAGAGGAGATGTCTGGCCTGGTTGAGCTGGAACACTCTGGAAACGGCGGATAGTGTCTGGGGTTCGCAGGATACCCTGGAAAAAAGGGGTAAACAAAGTATGAGTGACAGTGGGAAGATTGGAGTTAAGAAGAGTCACCTTTGAGCCTCCGTAATAGAATATATGTGTTACATTGGGTGACCATTAGTGACTGTAGTGAACGTAACAGTTGTAATGAATTACTTAATGAAACTGTCTTGTTGGTTTTAAATGACTGTGGTATGCAACACAAGGAAAGTTACGTTTATTTATACAGCACCTTTTAGACACAATGTACACAGCTTTACCAATGCATGGAAAAAATTTACATTAAAAAGACAAAAATCTTAACTTATTTAAATGTATTTGTCTTTGTTGTTTTACTAGTCCCCAGAAATCTGCATATTCTAAAGAGTCTGAGCTTAACCTAGTTGAACTGTAAGTAATGTAACTCTGAGAAGTGTTACTGGTGCTGGCACTACCTTCGGTGCATTGGCTGCCACCTTGGCAGCTTCTGAGTAATTCCCTGCTGCAAAGAGGGTGTTGAACTTCCGGGCAAACAGCTCCTCAGCACCCGCAAGGTTGTTGCGTACAGCCATGCGAAGAGCCAGGTCAGGGTTCTGGAGCACATTGGTAATGTAGGGAATGATGTTTTCCTCCTCCACGCACACTGACAACACCTGGAAAAACATATTTGCATGCTTAAATACAATGGCAATCAGTGCGCATACCACCCCCAAGGCCCCAACAGTCAATTCAATCAAGCTGCACCAAATTTCATCAAAGCTATCAGTCACCTAAAGGCACCTATTTGATCCGTGAATTATACCCTGGGAATTAGTGAAAATGTTGAAAAATCTGACCTGACCCATGCCACATCATTCCACCATGTTTCTTCGTAATCTTTCTAATAGTTTTTGTGGAATCCCACAGACAAACCAACAAACAGACAGGGATGAAAACATAAAGTCCTTGACGGATGTAATTCACTGTGCATTCCAATTAATGAATGGGAATTAATAATAATGAATGGTAAAGGCAGGGCATAGTTACCACTAACAAAGATACCCATACAGTTCATAGTTATATAAATAGCCAAAAAGAATCATTCTTAACCCAAAATAACAACAGTGATTTTTTCGAATGCACATTTGACAGTAAAACACGAAGTTCAAGTTTTATGTAAACATCCCTGTATGCAAAAATAGATCTAAGTGAATTACATCCTGTACTTGTTGTGTACTTGTCACATTCCTAAATTAAACGGGGGGATTACCCTATATTGTTGCGTGTAGTGTTGCATTATGTGTGTGTGCGTGCAACACACTGAGCTGTGTAAGGCAGAGCTGCAGGTGAGAGCCAAGAGTAATAACAGGATTAGATAGTGTAGTCTGCTCGGCCAAGCTTAGCCCTCCTGCTGGAACTTTCACATGCTGCCCGACACTGTAGATGCTGCTGCAGCTTGATATTTTCTCACAGTTTTCCTCAGTCAAGGTCACACAGCAACACCCAAAGAGCCACACTGATACACAAAAAGGGTGACACACCACAGGGAAAGGGAATCACTAACAAATGTCAGCAGAATACAGTCTGAATATAGACATACTGTGTCTCATACTGGTACAGATTTAGAAAGAATCACTACATCACTGTGTGTGTGCACACCTTTGTGTTATTTTTGGGAGTTATTCTTAATGTGAAACGAATTTAACAATTTGCAATAATGTATAAATATAAACAAACTGTATTGCACGAATTTCCTGATTGTTACCACTGATCACATTTCTCTCCCGTTTCAAGCCTCCAAGCAAGAAAATAATGGTGGCTCATATCCAAAATCAAACATGATAGATAATCTTCAGTATTTATGTGTTAGCTGTTAACATGCCAGCCTAACGGGAAAAATTCAGGATGAGTGTTTGTATTAAGCGAGTGATTTAGTGTCCTGATTCAATTATTTGACTCAACACTGCAGGGATCATACAAACATCTCACAGCTCAACATCAGATGATATTTTTTTCTCTCAGTTCAAATAAGGACAATCTGAGGGACATCACTGTTTTCAATTGAGGAGGGCCTCATGTCCGAGCATCTGACAAATACAGCTTACATTTAACTTTTAATATTGATATTTAGATTCATGTTTGATTTGGGAGCCCTACTCTGAAAAAATAAATATATGATGATATATCATTATTAAATGCTTATAATGACTAATATGTGCACAGAGATGGACTCTGATCCAGTAACATCTTTACATTGAACATGCAACCATTTAATTTCTACAGGTGTGACTTTAAAAATACACCTTTGAATTGTACACATCCATTACTGATGAACTCACATAACATTCATTCTTCCAGCACTAACTCTACAATAATACTGGGGAGGTAAATCTCTAGCAGATGGATGGAGGGCCATAGTGTGTACTTCAGAATACCTGTCCTTTTCTGTTGACTCCAATAATACCAGCAGTCGGCTCATGGGGGGCAGTGACAAAGATGGTCTCCCCGCTGATCCTGTTCATGTAGATGCAAGTACCAGTCTCCAGGTCGTACAAGTGGATGTAGCCATATTTGGTGATGAGAAAGACGACATCTTGCTTTGAGCTGATCTAAATGTACAAGAAGAGAACGGTCAGAACAGATTGATAAAAAGACAGATCGAGACACTGAAGCTAAATTAGCTTAATATTTTATTCTGTCCCATTCTGGCTCATTGATTCCAGTTTTGACATCAGACTGAGGTGCATTTGTTGGACTAAATGGTGCCATTTCAACATTTCATAAAATGTATAGTACCAGCTCTGTTTTAACAGCACTTAAATAAATCCCTCAATAGAAACTCTGTTAAGACGATTGCGTCTTCATTAAAAATCATCATTATCATAAAGCTGTGATGACAAATGAACCCATGGAGGGTGGTGTTTCCCATAAGAGAGAATCTTGTAGAACAAAAACAAACAGGCTCCACATGTGTCCTTGTAAGTGTTTTTTGTACCTGCATGGCAACAGGGAAGTCATTCTGAGCTTCTGGAGGAAAGAAAACATCGACAGCTTTCTTAGGAAATGGCTGGTTCCCAGTTGGTGGGGTCCCCACTTCAATGATATGCAGCTAGAAAGACAAAGACAAAATGAGACAAAGTAGTGTCACAATCTAAAAAGGTTTGTAACTGCTGTCAATTTAATTTGGATTTTGCTTTCTGTGAAATTATTTTCTTTCCATTATTGATTTTCAGTGCTTATCTTACTTTTCCCCCTGCCTGTCCTCGCACAGCAAAGCAGAACAGAGTTGACTCTTCAGTGTTGCCCTCCATCTTGAACTGTGCGAAGCCAGCAGCATGGCCCTCAATAGGCTGAGACACCTTCCTGTCCACTGAGTACAGCTGCATAGCTCCGACTACACGATTTTGCTGAGGAGAGAAAGCCCGCAAGTTAGCCCCAAAGGCCAAAGATCCTTTTAATAACTCTTCATCCAGTATTACAACTGAAGTGTATCATTAAAACTGCTGGTTCATTACATAAACATGCAATATCCAATTTAACGTTCCATCCCACACACTGAAGATTTCTAATTACACTGTATTGTAACTTAAAGCATAAGTGCTTAATCACAAATAAATATCCCATCATTGATCTGAGAAAGTAAGATTGTCTAGCATTTTGCTGAACCCCAGTTTATTTACCTGTGCTGAAATGCCAATGAGCAGCAGCCACTTCTGTTTTGCGTCGGTGCGATAGTTGATGATCTGGCAGCCAGCCAGGCTAGAGTGACGGTCAAAGACTTTGATTGGCTGAGAGTCCCCCTCCATGCTCCAATGGTAGACTGCGTTGTCTGTGACCAGGGCAACAGTGTTGAGGGAGATCCATTTCCAGAAGGTCACGTCATCTGTCATCGTGTGAGCCTTCATCTTGCTCTTCATCTCAATGTTGAAGATCTGCAAGGTCTTAGCCGCTGAAAATATTGAGAGACCAAGGTTACCGCACAGTGATGCAGGTGAAAGCTGTGAACACCTAACTCATTCTTATAACAGTAAAAGAAAAAAATAATAATTTATGAAATCAGTCTAGGGACTAAAGCTACCACACACAACCCACAGCAGACTTTGGGAGTAAACACAACATTTGTGCACACCAAATATCAATTACTGGAGAGAGGTTGGTAGTCAGGGATCGGTTGGAATAACACCAAAGGACCATACATAAAGCCAGTACCAGTGTAGAAAACAAGAGGCAAGACCAACAAAAGGGCAACCACTCAAGTGGTAGATCTGCATTCAGTTAGTTCTGACTGATTAGGAAAGGTTCTTCAGATAATATGAGCTAAAGATTTGAAATCACTAATGTAGAAATGTAGAAATTCAAGACACACTACACTGTCAAAGTGTGCAGCCACTTCTTTTATTTTAATGATGCCACTGTAAGGTAAAGTAAGGTGCTGCATTGGCTAAATATGTGTATTTGCAGATTTCAGGTAGATTAATTTGCAATGTGAACAGGGTTTTGCTACTTTTGACCTTGCAAACAGCAAATTGGACGCTATAAATTGTCACCAACTATATTTACATGGACACCAATATTACAACTATTGATCTTATTCTGAATAAATTATTGTTTTGATTATGGTGTTTACATGACTTGCTAATCAACCATCACTGTGTTGCTGTTCTAAAGTTAGATTATAAAATTCTGTGCAGATCTAGCACTCAAATTGTTCTTCCAACGTTTAAATTCTTTAAGAATCTTTTCTACCCAAAATACTTCAATTAGGAATCAATGTCAGCAGAAAAACATGGTGCCCAATGCGAGTCAGAATGAGGCCTCATGGCCTGTGTCCAGCCCTCCACCCACACCACCTACAAGAGAAATGAAACTCCAGGCATGCTGTTACAGCTCTTAAGGGATTCACATTGAAATTTAATCCTAAAATGAGGGACGTGGGAATTTAGGTTGGGTCTGAATGCAGATTAGCAAAAGAGGACCACAAAGCACACAAACAGATGTGACGATGGGAAGGATGCTGGACGGACGCACAATCACAGCCATTCTGGTTCTTTCCTCTTCAGTTCAGCCTCACTGGTGGAAAACCACTTCAATCAGGCCCAAACAAGCCTCAACCAAACTAAACCCTATAATTAACTGTGATATATCATTAACACAGCATATGAATGACAATGACTCACATCTAAATTGAGGTATAGTGACATTTTACATTAACAAATGCTGTCCTGACACTGTGCAGAACACTGTCTATATAAAATAAATAGTGAAAAGAAGTCCAGTACAAATCAGAAATTCCTCTTGAGAGAACAAGCACAATAAACTGTATGAACAATACAGTAATGTGCTGCAATAATGCTTATTTTGTCCTTTATTCAGTTTCTGTTTACTCTACACTTTAAATTGCAGTTTCCCAACACACGAGTTGAAGCACAAGATTTATAAGCTACTTAAGACTAATCCTCTGACACAATTTATGGGTCCGTAGACCCAGTCACAGTATATAATCTAAAGTAATACTCAAAATAGGAAAATCTGTACACTGTTACTAAAACCTGTAATTAATGTGACTATTTGCAAAACAAGAATGAAGCTATTAGTGTGGCCAAAACACAGGATGGCAAGAGGAGAGAAACTAAAAGCTGCAAATTTGTCTCTGATATTGACAGTGTTGTGTGGCTGACGTGCCAGAAAGATCCCTTCAAATCAAGGAACAAGTTCATTTGACGAGAGATAATCCAATCATCCATAAGACAATGTCACAGGCTAATCACTGGCCATCATCATGCTCAATTGACACTGCAGCTGTATTTGCATAGGCATTGGGCTAAACCACAGAACTGATTCATAAAATAAGAAGTCAAGTTTCAGCTGCGTTTCTCTCTCTTACTGGAAGCTGGAGTATACACGCTGGTTGAAAGGCAAGACAAACTATAATATATGTCAACCTTTTATTGCTGATCTTGGTTTAATTTCCATGCATTTATTAACAGTAACTGTGCTTATCCCTGTGTCATTATTATGTGTTTTTAGTGCATTCACACTGATAAGTATAAATGCACTGGCCTCTGCTGCAATCTTTGATAGATACCACCGAGTACCAAACTGGGAAAATATTAAAGCTCTGGCTTTTCTGAAGTTAGAAGATGTTTAATAAAATAGTTGTGGAATAACAATATCGCTCCAAGCAGTTTCTCCACAGATCATTGTGCAAGTATGTTCCAATCAGTATGATAGCACTGGCCTCAGCTGGCTGACATTATTTATACTTATAAAGGTTAAAAACACACACAAAAAATATTTTGATTAAAAAAATATAAATTCTTATGAGAATAAGGTACACTTTATTAGAACATGTCGATGTGACAGTAAGACAATATAGCATTGCAAACTTTAATTTAAGACTGAATGAATGCCATCACTTGATTTTCCCATTGTTTAATGGAGCATATTGTTACTTTCCAGCATGATTTTACTGCATACATACATACTACATACTGCTGACTATTTTATAAGGCACAAAACATTTTGTAATGAATACTCTCTATTTTTATTTACTCTAGAGTTTGTTTTTTTCTGGCAGACGTATTATGTTGTAGAGGGTGCCTTTCGGTTGTCAATGACAATAGTTGAATGTTGCAAAGTTTAGTTTTTTATGAAAATGTCCTTTTCACAGTACCTATGTTTAATTTGAAGATTTATTTGAATCAATTCCTGAAATGTTTTAACACCGCTTCTGTGCTTTCACTGAACTATACTGCCACCATAGGAATATAATGTATATATCTATGTTTATAATGCAAATTAAACAAAACCCCACATGGGCAGGATGGTCATCGTAATTAATAATCTATCTGAAAGATGTAAGCCTTTATACCAATATCCATACTGATGGAAAATGCATTTTAGAAAATGTAAGCTGTAATATAACATTTGTACATTGTAGCAAATGGGACAAACACCTGCACAGAAAAAAAGCTCCCCTCTTATTTTCATTATGCCCCGTTTGCGTTATCAATGTAAATACAAGCATTCATTATATTTACTATCAGTCCTGTGCAAACATTTCAAGACAGTGCATACAAGATCACACTTTGACAACTCATGATATGTAAAATTCAACTCACCGTCTGCAAACATAAGAAAGCAGTAAGAAATGAAAAAAGAGCAAAAACAAGCAAAATAGACAAAGCATTCATGACAGCATGACAATTTACTCGCACTGGTACTACATCTAGTTGTCCTGGAAAATCATTGTCTTGAACATTTAAATTTATCGATATTGATAATTAAGTTATTTACGACAAACAGAAATGAGGTGATCTACATATGAACATCAAAATGAAAAGCAGACTGTGACAGCTACATAACCGACTGACAACACAAACAATATATACACAAACTGTCCAACATATTAGAGGAGCACAACAGCAACGTATGTGACCGGCCAAAACTTGAAATCTTTTGGTCTATGTGCTTTAAAAAAACCTAGCACGCTCTCTCACTAGGTGGCACATCAAACTACGAGCTAACAGTAATAAATATATGCATGTTTGCTGGTGCTTACCTTTGAGGGCGATAACTTTGCTAGCAGGGTTCATGATGGCGCTGTCTGCAGAGATGGGCCTGCGGATGGGATTGTTGGGGTCGCCCAAATCTATGATGACGACCTGGGCCTGCTCACCCACTTTCTCCCTGATGCAGATGAACTTGTCAGACTCCATGGTCAGAGTGCTGAATCCAATGTTGGCTGGGTTGATGCCCAGGTTCTGGAGCTAAAATCGGGATGTATGGTCTGTTTTAGTAGCAGCTCATGGCAGAAACGTTTCGTTTAAAAAATGACAGTACAAGAAACATTTCAACTGTGGTTGAAATGTTTAGGAGAACCAGGAACATCATTTAAACAACAAAACAATTTAGGAGTTATTATCCATTCAGTCATTTTGAGTCACACTAGAAAAAAATCAAAATGAATCAAAACTAAGATGATGAGATTATAGGTATCCCAAACCATGACTTACTTCTCTTTTTCAATAAAGGATGCTTGTTTAAATTTCCAGCACAACAGCCCCTTAATGAACAAATGCCTTTGATAGTATTAAACCCTGACAAGCAGGAGTCAGCCACACATTCTGAAAACTAGTTTTTGTCTTCAGATCAATTTCTATTTTATCATTAGTCTGGTGGGTATGAGTTATTCCATCACTGCAAATGTGGTCTCTGAGATACAGTGGCTTTGAAAAGTTTTTCACAGCACATGGAGCTCTGTTGCTACAACTATGCCCTGGGTTATAGTTGTACAGCAGCATCCTTCAAGGGCAACAATGTGGACAGTGTAACAGAGACTGGCACACGCAGTTACGCATTAAATCTGACATTTGTGATAAAAGGTCATAATGTAAAAACTGCATCCCGTCCGGTTCAAATCTGAATTGAACCATTACGTGAGAAGCTAAATTAAACTAAGCACAGCTTGTTCAGTCAGAGCCTGAGGAGAACCAGCTGAGGGTGAGCACGACGGCACTGGCTGTAATCCGGTCCCATGTGTTTTCTAAAACAAGGTGATGTGTATGTGTGAAGAGAGAGGGCTGGATAATGGTGTCGTTTCTGACAGGATGGACGGATCACCTGCTTCACCTTGGACAGCTGGAGGAGGTGATCGCGTCTCACAGTTGGAAAACACAACAGGATGTATTCAGCTGTTAAAAACGGCCTGTCGTGACACACCATCACAAAAACGTGAAATGGCACAGGGGCCAGTCAGACTGCAGCTTCTCGCTTTGGTACCTCACTTGACACTCCATCATCACCCCCTCCATCATCACCACCGCCACCATCATCATCATCATCAGATGTTCGGTGTGATAACAACATCACGGCTGCAAAACAGATCCAGATCTCACAGAGCTCAGGTTTAGACAACTCGCCTCCAACATCGTTCGCGACACTAGCTGTCACGGTTAGCTAGCTGATGTCGCGGCTATAAGCTACCGTGGCCACGTATGTGTCAAACGCGTGATAACTTGTCACTGAAGGTCAGCGCACATGTTTAATGATAACCGGTTTCTCCCCCCGGTTCTCGGTGACAGCTAACATCGACGAACAACATCACTGAAATGAAGAATTGCTGCTAACCTGAAAAAGGGTAGCTGCTAGCTAAACGGGGGAGGGGAGGTCATTCATTTGCTGCGGGTATTGACGTTTAGCTTAGCTAGCATCCTGTCAAACGACGGCTGAGCCGGTAAATAAGCAAAGAGATGGATTTTTTTGAAGGGGGGGTTCATTCAGCTTTTAGGTTTTGATCACATACCTGCAGGTGCTCCTGGAAGCGGATAGGCAGGATTTGAGCCATGGCGTTTTCCTTGAGCTTCTCCGGAGTCCTGAAAATCTAGCCGTGCGGCTCGCTAGCTAGCCAGTAGCAGCGCGCTAGCTACGACCTCCTCACTGTACGTGTAGGTCGGAGCCAATCAGTGAAAAAAGGAAAAAAAACACGATTAATTGTGGAATATGCGGCGTTGATGGTCGCGTTTTCTGAAAGCTGGGATCAGCAAAGACGTGGAGTGTGTCCCCCCTTCAGAGCGCGCTCCCCGCACCGCATCGATGGATGGCAGTGGCTACGGCTGATCTTCTGTCCAAAATCCGCAATGGCGGCGGAAACGGCTCAGAGCTTTCCCCCAGTCCGGAAACATCCAGGGAGCTCTGGAAGGACAGCGACTCTGCAACCGAACATTCATACGAGATATATTTCAAATTGTTGGTTTAGTTTATTCAAGATGTCACATTGTAGCCTCGTTTTCACTGTTCACAACCCGTAAAATATTCTGCGTAAAACCAACTCAGAATCCGTCAACCTACGTCAGTTCCGCACCAAATTAGCAAACTACCATTTTTTCAGTAATTGACATATTTCTAAAACTCAGTCCCACTGTTAACTCTTCACAGAACACTTGGTACAGTTTGGGACAAATGCAAGCATTTTTTTAAATTTAGTGAAACTATATGATTTAAATGTCTCATACAATTTAATCTAAACTAAAATTTAGTTTGAAGCTAGAATTTTACTCATGCTTATTTATTTTAATCAAATGTGGATTCGATGTCTACAGTTAAAGTATTTATTCACAATGAATTTCTTTGTAAGGCAGTGGAAAATCTAGGATTTTTCGACATCAGGGGCCATAAAGGGGCCACAATTTACACAGATGGGTCGATTACATAACATCCATGCAAAATTCCTGATTCAGTAAGGTACACATTTAAGTCATTCCTTGTTACTGTACGCTCTATAGCTTTGAGCAAAGCCACACAATTAATACATTTTGAAATTTGTTCCTTGCTCAACCATTGTGTATATCAAAAAAGAGTAGAAAATAAAAATACATAAAATTGTCATATGATTTGTCTGTATGGAGTGTGACAGTGACCGCCCACTTTGAGAATGACTCTTGTTAAATATGTACATTTTCCATTTATTTTCTCCATTGACATTTTAGAACCAGGCCAACCACGTATGGGATGAAATGTGACCATGAAACATTAGATTCAGAGCAAAAAAAAAGAAGAATATTTTTAAAAAGTAAGACAAGTAAAGGTATAAGGCTGTGCACATAATTTTGTAGGTGTGAAGGAAATAGCATCCCATTTGTCACTGCAAATGATGAGAGGCATGCTAGAAAAGTGAAATCATGGTTGCTCTGTGGTAAACATAATCTAACGCTGAACCATCCGATCGTCGCAGACAGGATTTTTGCAGTTGTGTTTCACATTTCCATTGTAACTCCAATGTGCTCCACCAATCAGAAACATGTCTATTAAACCTGAGGATTGTAAGTAGCTTAGTACCTCTCCTTGACATTGTGAATAAAACATGTTTTCTTAAAACACACTTAGTATCATATGAATTTGTGGCTTTTATAGGAGTATAAAGGATCGTCTCATAATCTAAGAGATTATGAGACTGTAGGAATCACGCTGTTCATTTTCAAACACTCAATTCAAAGAGGTCTTAAAACAGGACACAAAAAGACGACTCGAGACATAGTAATGCATTTCAAGAAGCAGCTGTATTTGACTATAAAGGCATTTCTAATCCAGTGTCTCTAAGCTGTTTTCTTAATATTTCAGTGTAAAAAGCCTAGAATCTATTAGAAAAAGAAACAGTAAACCCAAAATAACATTTCATAAGAAAACAATCATTGAAAAAAAAGGAAAAAAAAAAAATCCCCATTCACCAGTCACTTCAATTAAAATAGAAACACCATTTCATTTTTGCTAACATTTTCCCTCAAAACAAATATATTTTTCCTTATATATATATATAATATCTATATATATTTATCCTCAAGGCAGTTGGTCATGGCCAAATTAATTGACCTCATCATGGCCATTGTTTTCATGTTTCAAAGTTAGAAATAGCTAGAATGGAAGAAAATGACTAGTGGGAGCACAGTGTAGAGCCACTACACCGGCCAACAAATAATATCTCATTTTGAGTGAGGGAATAGTCTGTCAAGGCGGCGCAGCACGCAGACACACTTCCTCTGGAACAAGTGCAATGCAAAGAGAATACATTTCTCACACATCATAAAACTACAACACACTCCTCTTTCACAGCACTCAGGTCGTCCATCACAGTCCCTCTCCTTGTCTCCTCTTCCTCAAACGTCTTAATCTTGCAGCAGCGAAGGCCGGTGTTGTGCTGTTTCAGTTAAGTCACTGCCTAAAGTCCACTTGATGGAGAGTCACCGCAGTAGTCAGGGAGGTGGAGTGTCTGATCCATCCTCAATTGTTGTCGTTTACTCAGCCTCTAACCACCATCAGAGGCAGTAGACTGCTAGAGGATGTCTGAGCTTGTTTGATCGTTGAACAATAATTTGTTAACTGAGAACAAGAGAGAAAAAAAGGATCCCAGCATTTCAGCGTTTTGTTAATTACAGTAAAAATGTGGCTGATAAGTTGTCCCTGAATACTGAAGACTGCTCTATCAGTAAATGGTGCGTCTGACAGCAGAAGGGAGAGGACACAATTAGCAGGATCTCTGCACAGAGGAGGGTTATGATGAGTGTACATGATGAAGGACTGGAAGAGAAACTGGCTGCAGCTATGTGCTCTTGATCGGTTCAGATGAGCTGAGCACATAAAGGACACAAGGGGACGGGATAAATGAGCAGGGAAGAGATGGGATAGATGCAATACTCAAGAGTGATCGTCAAAAGTGCCTGGAGGGCGACGTGAGGAGGTTCCCTGGATTACCATTTACATGAAGTGAATATGCAGGTTGGACACATAAGCAAGTATGCTCATGTGAGGGAGATAGAGAGAGAGAAAAGAGAAAGTGTGTAGGTGAAAAAGAGAAATCCCTGGGCTACATGGGAGGGCGCAGTGGAGGAGAGGTCCCGACAGACCTCAGCTACCTCCATCTATCACATCCCTCCGTTACACCTGACACTCAGCAGAACTATGTGCTTCTCTTTTGCAGCTCCTGAACAAAGGCTGTGAAAAAGAAGTGGACACAAGCATTAATAGCATGAAAATTCTACATTGAATTATATTTTGAAATCATTTTTCGTAGAGTCATCTCACCTCCAATAATTTCCTCCTTGACTTTTTGCAGTTCTTTCCGCACCTCCTCGAGGATCTCCTGCAAAGGAATCAAATGGTGAACATACCGTTAGTCATGGTGATTCTGTAGTTTACCACTCAGTGTGTTTTCAAGCATATATGTAACCAGGTTACTCATAGGAACCAGGTTACACAGGTAATCAAATAATTCATTCCACATGCACTGTAGGAAATGGATGTCAGTACATGCAGAAGGTGGGAAATCTGACATCTCCACCTTGCCGACCTCAATTTGAAGCATGGATTTCTCATTACCCTGTGTGCTGGCCTGGCCAGAAGAAGGGTGTTGTTTTTGCCATTGTCTGTGTGCGTTAACAAAATAACTCAACAATGTACTGACAGATTTTTACCCAACTAGGAATATTACTTGTGAGGCTATCACCAGATAATCAACTTAGGGTCAACATAACAAAAACATGAGCCAAGATTCAGATTTTCAAAGATATCTCTGTTCATTATAGAGACAATCTAAATATCATAAAACTAAAGCTTGTATAGATTGGAAAATAATTTATCATTATATGGTGAGAATGATGGTGTCACTCCAAATAGGATGTTATATAGTGTGGCAATGCATTAACCTTGGCAACCAATAAGATTGGAGACAACAACTCAGCTTATTTAGATTAACCAATAATTCATCATCATATGGTATAAATGACATCATGATGACATCATAATGACAGCTTTTTTCATGTGCATTTAATGGCACGCATTCAGGTGCAGCTCCTTTGTGGTGGTGACAAACTCACTTGTTTCATTTTTTCTAAATCTGAGTCATCCATTCCACCTGCATCATTACTGTTGCCTGCAGGCTTCACCCTGTAAGGAGACAATAAAAAAAGACAAATGCAGACAATTACTTCATGTTTCTGTGTATCACAAAAAAGCCAAGGAGGACCATGGCACTGCGAAGACAGGCCAACTGTCAATCAAGCTCGTCACCATAGCACCAGAGGGTTCAAGGAGCAGTGAAGAGAAAGAGACAGAAATGTAAACTTACACACCCAGAGATGCAATCATTACCATTACTATTCATAAATGAAAGGAGACATATTATGCTCATATTTCAGCATCATAATTTAAATCTAGGTTATTACTTGAAAGGGTTTGCATGCTCTACTGTTCAGAAATGCATCACTTTCCTCATACTGTCCATTGCTGCAGCTCCTCTTCTCAGCCTCTGTCTGAAATGCTTTATGTTTAAGTTTGCTGTAAACGTTTAAGTTCACAAGAGATGATGACCCTGTTGTGATATTCAAACATTGCAACTATTGCAGTTGAGACAGCCATTCTTACTCCAAAACTCTCTTCTTTATCGTCAGGGACAGCTGCTTCTAACATCTTCAATTGGTGGGAACACCAAGCGCTGCCACCTTTGTAGAGAACTTGAGAATCTGTTGTGTTTATATACACGTCGATGCAGATTGTGCAAGACCTCTGTACAGAGAAGCCTGTTGCACATCATTTCGATCACAAGACATCACATGCAAAAGTATCAGCTGGACTACTGACAAGGTGTTTCATGACCTTCAGGTTTTCTGTGAGGGAGACAAGCTTTCTTTACTGCAGGATTTGGGCTTTTTAACCTTTACATACAAAAAAAACATACACTAGAGGAAAGGGGAAAAAACAGAAAAAGCATAATATGTCTCCTTTAATGCCTTTGACTACTCTGAAAACGAATTATTTGTACGTGTAAAATACTGGTTGGATTTATCCACCTCTTAATTACTACAACTACATACACGTCCCTCAGTTACCGTCTATGGACAGGACAGGCTAAGCCATCAGAATGACAACCACAAGAGGACAGTAGCGAGCCCAGCAGTCAGAGGTGACATATAAAAACAAGCAATCCCAGTCAGTCTTCCCATCTTATTATTCAGTTTCCAGGGAACACAGAGCCAGTACACCAACAAGTCCCTCGGGTGTATGACATTAACCTATCCATTAGGTGATGCTATCAACGGTAAAACGTGCTACAACAGCTACTGTGCTAACCTCAACAGAAAAGAAAAGGCAAAGGTAGCTATGGTCACAAGGGAACGGGACAGCATGTATACCTGGAACCCTGGGACAATGAGGAAGTGGAGTCCGTGATCTTGGTGGTGGAGTTATTCCTGTTAGTGAGACACACACTCTCCTCTTAGAATGGAAATGGAAAGTCACACACACAAATGCACACTATGTCCACAGGCATACATGTAAACAAAGGCACACACAAACACACTGACGGAGACCTGCTCCTCGGATGAGTTCAAACATGAGTCACTAAACACCCAGTGGTTACAGACTGACTGTTGATGGCGGCACAGAAATATAGAGAGAGAATCCAGGATTACCTGCTCATAGTCGATTTTTCCCAAGGTCTTCTCAGGGTGTCTGAGAGGGAGGACAGAGAGTTATTAAGATTCACTAAGTCTATTATGTAACATGAATATCAGAATGAATGGAGGTGGCATGCAACAGATTGAGATGTTCAGTCCTCACCGCTTTGACCTTGAGCCTCTGAATCATCCTGTAAAGAAAAGATTGAGACCTTCTGTTAGGAGTGAGTCATCCTCGAGCTGAGTCCTATTTTTTTCCCCATCCATCATCAACAGTGTTTGGTCACTTATAGAAACAGAAGATTTGTTTGGTGTCTTTTACTAACTAATGTGGCATCTTACATTATCCTGTGTCTTCACTGCTGGCTTCTCTCCAGTGTCTGCAGCTTTCCTCCTGGTGTCATAAAATAATAACTGTCATTTAGAGTTTAACAAACTAGGAAAATTGAAGAGTTCTTTGCACACAGTGTATTATGAAGTTCAATTATTATTATTATATTATTCAAAGGAGAAATGGGACACAAGTCTATCTACTAATTCAACAAATGTCTGTATGTGGAATGCATATCTCTCTAACCATCCATCTTATCTGCTTCACACTTGATATGTGTGACCTTAATAGCAATACACTGAAGATTGTGATTGTGTAAATAGTGACAGTATATTGTATGTTTGACTCACTAATGACTGAAGAATAATTCTAAAGTAGCTCAAGAGCATTAACACCAGACAAGCAAACAGAACATTACAGACAGACAGGTTTAGAACAGACACTGCATAAGGGAAATTAATAGCAACTCCATATAAAACCTGAAATAGAGATACCCTAATAGTCTATTTGCATTGGAATGTTCATTGGAATTTTTAATTTTAAGTAACTGCAAACTCGACCCACCTTCGTGCCAAGATGGCACTCATCTCACCCATCAAACTGCCTCCCCCGCCACCAGAGTTGCTGCTGCGGCTTGAGTCACCTCTGCCGAGTGAGGCTGAACCTGAATCATCCTGTTGAGGGCAGCAGATAGCAACAAGAAGTTTCAGGCAGACACTGTGCAGGCAGGGTGACTCAATAATCAGTCAGAAGCAGGTATCATAGCTCTATGTGTAGGAATAACTCTATGACTGGATCAGCTGCAGAATTTTATTCACATAATTAGATGAGCTCATAACAGATTAAATCTTGGTCCATTTTCTTTATCTTGACCTCAAAAACAGCTACAGCGTCACACATCTATCACACGTCTATAAAGCTGTTAAGTTACCAACTCACCTTAGATACTTTGCGGAGTTTAGCTCCTGCAAGGGCAGCTGCCAATCCCCCACCACCTGCTCCTCCACCACCACCTCCTCCACCACCACCACCACCTCCGCCACCACCACCTCCGCCACCGCCTCCACTTCCCTCACTGCCTCCTGGAGGGGGCAAGGGCGGGGGCGGCGGGGGTCCTCCTGAGGGAGGTGGTCCTGGAGGTGGAGGGATACCGCCGCCCTGAGCGAGGTTAGGGGGTAGAGGAGGGGGCGGTGGAGGAGCGGAGCCTCCAGAGGTCAACGGTGGAGGTGGAGGAATAGGGACTAAAAGAAAAACAACCAAGAAGAATCATCAATAACAGGTCACGTTTGAAAATGGCTATAGAGTCTAACATAGACTGTGACCAAGATTTTATTAGACCCCTCTCATAAAGCATACAGGCCTTAAAAGGTCTGAGTGAAATGTGAGGAACTGTTAACACTAGCTTGCATCATAGTTAAGTGCAGTAATGTTGAGCAGCCCAGGTGTTTCCTGACCTGCAGCTGCTTGTCTTTCTCTATCCAGTCTCTCCCTTTCCTGCTGCTCCCGCTCCTGTCGTTCTCTCTCCTGTCGCTCTCGTTCCTGCTGTTCCAACCTCTGCTGCTCCAACCTACGGCAAACACACACATCTGTCAGTGGAAAATATGTGTAAACATGCTCAAAATAAATCAGTGGTTGGAGAGGATGAATAAATTAAGGTGGATGTTATATTTAATTTGAGGGTTGTGCCTGGACAGGCTGAACGAGACCGAAGGGGCATGACAGGAAACGCCAGCTTTGAGCAGTCCCAAATTAATGTACAGTCCAACAGATTATTGGATTATTTATGCAACAGCCATAGTTTTTTAGCAATTCTGTTTGAGTAGATATGTTTGGTGTTTGTGTGGAGAGATAGAATCAATTAATGGTCGAAACACCGAATTTGGAAAAAAACAAAACAAACGAGATGAATTCCACGGCTTCTGATTAGCCCACTGCTGAAAAGTCCACATCTGGATATGGTGGCCTAATTCAAGCAGCCTCAGATCCCTTCTCCCCCAACACATCTGCCACTCACAACAGCTGCCTACAGATCAGCACACATACAATGTACACGTACACGCACAAGCACAGGTCAACACATGAACTAAACCATACACACACAGTCAATCACAGTTATTTAAAGCTTAGGCAGTGAGGCCAGGAAGTGGGGAGGGGAGATCATGTCTTCTTTTCTATTTTTTATCTTTTACAACTTGATGTGAATGAGAGAACATGTTGTTAGCATGCTATAACAATATCCACCAATGTCATCACATATGCTGGTTTTCAAAGTTTTTCATGCCACAGCATGTCAGCAGCCACTAGGACGGCTGACAGCTAACTTGACTGACAGTCCCTTGGACCAATCACAAAGCCTCCCAGCCTGTCCGACATATTACTTTTTAGCTTAAATGAATATTAAATGGTTACTGTCATAGATGCAGAGCGTGGTGCAGTGTCTCCGCAGAGGGTTTCTGCTGCAGAACCAAATCGATGGGTGGAGAGAAGGAGAGGTTGATGGGAGAAGGTGTCCGCCTTTCTGCCTTTTTAACCTTTAACCTACAGGGGCTGGCCGAGGGTTTAGCAGTGTCAGGCTAATGCCATCAAATCCTCTACATATGCGTGTGTGCTAGACTGTGCCAACAGGACTTCTGCAAAGCCAAAACAGCTTTACTTCCTATTGATTTGTTATGCAACTAAACCCAGAGTACAATTCGCTTCTTTAAGGAACATAAACTTCACATGTCCACAGAATAGCCGAGTTGTCTCAATGGCAAAATCAAAAGCTTCTAAAAACCCTGCCTTCTTAAAGGTCCAGTGTGTAAGATTTAGATGAAAGGGATCTATTGGCAGAAATTGAATATAAATGAATCCTAGCAATATTCTCACTAATGTGTTTCATCTAAATTATAGAAATTGTTGTTTCTTTACCCTAGAAAGGTCCCTTTATGTTTAAATACTTTATATTTATGAGCGGGTCCTCTCTATGGAGGCCACCATGTTTTCTAGTCATCCAGACTGGACAAACTAAACACCTTTTGAGTTCTCAAAAAAACTGAAGGATACCACGGTTTTTTATGTTTAGAAGGGGAGGGTGGGGTGGGGGGTGTTCAGCTGCAACATGCAAATTCACCTCTAAATTCTACACACTGATCCTCTGAGCAATGTCACATACTGACATTGCTTATCCCTGGTTCAGAGGTAACACACTAGATTGTGGCCAGGGCTTTATTAGAATAAGCAAATTAAAATAATCGGTTTGTAGCATTTGGACTAAGTCTGCTGGTACCTCCGCTGTTGTTCAAGCTCTTCTGGAGACGGACCGTTCGACACCGGGCGGGGGAGGGTTGCATAGCCTGCCAGAACACAACACACAAAAAATATCCTTAATACAGATTAAAAAAAAGATTAAAGAACACGGGATTAGACAGTGGTGCAAATGGGTTTAAAGGCTCTTGAACAATCACTCAATTCATGTGGTCATACCTTTTCTATCCATGTATTTGAGTATAGGTCAAAGTCTAAGGACAGTCATGATGAGACTGATGACACCAATGGACTGAACCCTTAAGGTGTTTTATGATATTTTTTACCTATGTATTATTTTTACCTTTATCTGATGGCAGTATACAGAAAAACCTTTCAACCATGGATTGTGTGAAAAGGGTGCACAGTTCTATTTGATTCTGCATATTTAAGTGTGTCCAGTATTGGAATTAAGGGAACTGTCCCAGATATTGACTTGGTGTTTATGGTAGATAAGAGAGCTGAATATGCATCACACCCCCCACACCAGAAGTTGATAGTAGCTAGCAGCTCAACATGGGATGTCATGACAACCGCCTGCTCTCTGCTACTGAGGATTTCTCGCCACCACTGACACAGGGAAGGAGCTAAAAATTTGAGAAAGTATTATGGGATGCAACCCTAAGTGCAGGAGGAGACATCAAACAGTTGAAACTGTTGACAGGAGGAAAAATGAAAGAGATTTTGATGTACAAATAATAAAGTGGTTTGTTTCAGCACAGACCCAGAGACAGACAAACAATTCCATGGGGTTTCTAGCATTTAGGTTACAGGAACAACCCACATTTATGGTCTTTAGTTGCCCTGGGTTTGCCACACTGTTTTTTTTATTGTGTTCATGGTTCAAGAGCAGTGCAAAGGATGGGATGGGATTTACACAGCTAGCATAAAAAAGCAGAACTAAAGACTCAGACATTTCATAGAGCAGTTCATGTTAGCTTAGAAAAGTATTGGTACTTAATACTGTGAGATCCGAGTGAGAAAATTCACATTAACCTGAAACTGCATAGAGCAATAGATCAAAGGGGAAACACTTCTGCACTGTACTGTGTTAAACCACACCAGTGCACAGCACAAACGTCAAGACAAGGCATAATTAGACACATAGACACAGAGTAGTTGCATTCTTCATATTTGATGCACATGTAGTGCTTTGTTGCCTGATATTATAAAAGCAATATAAATTAACCCAATAGTCCTGAATTTGAAAACATAAAAAGGTCAAATAAGTGGTAAGCAAACAGGGTAATAGATGACGTAGCTATGGATGTTGGTTTACCTGCATCTGCCATGGAGGTGAGCACCTCCAGAGCGTGAGCCATGCCGTTGGCAAATAGAGCAGCATCCTCCTTGCTGCCGAAGTTGAGCCCCCACACCTGCCGGGCATCCCGCCACTGGTGGAAGTTGGATGTGGCCTGGTTATACTTGAGACCTTTCACGATTGGACAGTTTATAACCACCTGGGTAAAGGAAGAGGACAGTTCATCAATGCAGGCATCATTTTGGTATCGTTGGCGAGAAAAGTGAGCGATTCTGTGGCTTTTTGTCAATAATCTAACAAATAATGTCAGTTCTAAAGAGGAAAATGGAAATATTAAAACAGAATTGAACTGTGGTGAGAAATTAAAATAAATAACTATCGCTATTTAAAAAAACACAAACCCACATCCCTGTTTGTACATTCAATTACAGCATCTGCCTTAGTTTGGTTGGATTATCTTGGTTTATATTCCACCCAGCAGGTGGCGTGAAGCCCATGAACCCGGGAAGAGGAGAAAAAAAATGTTCTGGATTTGAGCGTTGCCTGAATGTGCTGACGCACCGTTTCACTATTTGTTTAACAGCCTCTGGATTCCACAGGGCAGACAGGAGCAGAGGAGACCCTGTCAGGTCGAACATCAAAAGCAGGCAACATGCACCGAAAGGAGAGGGTAGCGAGGTCAGTGATATTCATCAAGACTCCACAGTCCTGTCAAAACGCAAGAGCGGTGCTGAGGTTGTGACTGGAAGCTCATTTATGATAAGGATAGAAAAGGAGGATCTTGGATATCTTTTTTTAAGTGAAACCGCTTGCAGAAAAACCTTAACGCCACGCTTCCACTTGTGTTTTCAGTGCAGTTTAATCATCCAGTCACAGCAGGATAAATAAAATAAATTAAAGAGACAAGCGGATCATCAGCAAAAACTGACTCTATAAGCAGACAACCAAGCAGAACATGGAAGTAGGGTGAAAATACCACAACCCTATATTCTCTCTCATGCTCTCATCTGCCACCATCCCAAACCGAGTCGCACGTCTCCACCGCACACAAATAGAGAGTCCTTATTGGGTATCAGGCTTCACCCTAAATTGTCACAGGAAATGGTTGAACAGGCTAACTATCTCACAGGAAACATTAGCCACTTTAAGACCTGTCTCTAGGGAACACTTTCAATGTCGTCAATGTTTAAAGAAGGCGAGAGAGACGCCGAGGCAGCAGGGAGAGCAGGGGTGTTGTCAAGAATAGACCCACCCAAACTCAGTTTATCTAACGCTTTCATTTAGAAGCTGCCCACCTTTATCTGCTATTAGCTGCTGAGTCATAAGCTGTTGATAACATCAATGAAGCTCCTTTGTTCTGCTTCTCTAAAAAGGACCTACTCACTGTGTCTGTCTGTCTCAAGTCACCACAGATCTCAATGAAATGTGGCATGCAGATTAAGTCACATGAGAAACCCATGGAATGAGAATGGCATGTTTCTTGGATCTTTATAAGGGAGTTACAGGCTAATTAGCCATTACTTCATCTCAACAACAACTCAAAACCGATGACCAACCTTTCTGTAGGTCTTAACGACATTATAAACTTCAAACTTTGGTGAAAATTGACCAGATTCAATTTTTGCTATTAACTTTACCTGTTACAATCACTTATAATTCAATTTGTTTTGTATACGGACAACATTCTGGTACTCTAAACATAGAGCTGGAGGATATGAGAGCAATTTCTCTGTGACCTGTATTAAGGGAGATATAATCAGTCAAATTACAGAGAATCACCAAAGAACCAACAAAAAACCAACATGCCATGACTTGAAGTTTTTGTTCCATAAGTTTCTCTTGTGACCAAATCAGCATTAAAAATTTATGTATGTACCCTCAAAACAAACTCACCATTCCTTAAAATATGCAATTAGTTTCACACAGCCACCAGCACCAAAACTCAAACAAAACCTCCCTTCAAATGACAGGAATTTAAGTTTTTCTTTCCAGTGAGGTAAACAAGCACAAGGTAGAATGGTATGAAACCAGGTTTTGGCTTAACGACTGCAAAGTACTGTAGTGATACAAGTATAATACTACATAAATATAGTGTACTTAATTTTGACTTTCAGCTTCCTCTGAGACTTTTGTAGAATCATTCTTTATATGTTCTCTATTCTACAAAGCACAAAACCCACAGGAAGTAACAACCGGCTTTGACAAAATCAAGTGTTTTGTCAGGTTGAGAGGTCTGCACAAGCAAGAGACAAAAAAAATCCAGAGCGCCTTAAAGGGAACGTTCATCCAGAAATTAAAATTCACTCATTATCTCCTCACCACTTTGCCGATGGAGGGGTGGATGAAAGTATTTTAGTCCACAAAACACTTCTGGAGGCTCAGGGGTAACCAGTGTTGCAGCAGAATCCGATACAATTAAAGTAACTAGTGACCATTTTTTCAGATGTAATAAAACAGAAAAAACATAACATGCCTCCATACTGCTTGTGTGGTGTCATCAAAGTGTCTTCAAGCCCCGACATTCAAATTCGACTTGAAACGAGGTCATTTACACTGTGTTTTAAGCCTAAAACTCCACCAGAAGTGGCTAATCTAGTAGAAGTTAGCATTTCCAACGGTCCCTGAATGCACCTCATCTTAAAACATGTTGTAAATGACCTTGTTTCCATTCAAGTGTTTTATTACGCCTGAAGAAGTGGTCACTAGTTACTTCAATTGTATTGGATTCTTCTCAAAAAATGTTTACCCCTGAAACTCAGGAGTGTTTTGTGGACTCAAGCACTTCACCCACCCTATCCCTTTAACTTTTCTCATTCTCCTGACTTTACACTTAATTACTGTTTTAGGCACAGTTAGGGGACTGATATTTATAACAGCAGTGTCAGGAGACAAATATCGTGGCAGTACACAGTCCAGAGTGTTATCTATATATCAAAGTACATAACTGATCCAAAGAATGTGGAAATGAAGCCCTGGTGTGTGGCAACAGATAGAGAGTAGCATGTGAATGTATGGGAACATACAAAGAGCGAGTGTTTCACACTGACTAATACATCCTGAGGAGCCCACAGACACCCACCGGCTGTATGACGGAGACGGGTGAATAAGGTAGGTACAGACAACCACACACACTCACACTTCCAGAGGCAAAGTCACTCAGACACATACACGCCCCAAACACACAAAGTTTGTCAGACACACACGGCACGCCCACGTCAGGCAGCTGTACCTGCTGGTCGGCCTGCATCTTGCGTCCCACTATCCTGAAGGCATTGGTGGAGGGGTTGTGATAGATCTGGACTCTGCTGAAGGTCTGGGCTCCAGCACCAGCCGGCAGCCACTTCTTGTTGCCATCGTCATAGATCATCACAGTGGCCCGAGCCTGGCAAATACTCGACTCACTGGAAGAGAGGCGGCAAGAAAGAACAAGACTAAATTAAATTGTGGGACATGCAGCAAGCGATTTTTCATTTGAACTCATTAAAAGAAAAATGCACTGGCAGGCAAGCTTTGCATTCTTAGGCCAAAAAAGACTGTCATTGTGTGGACGAAGGCTTTTAGAGATGTCAAAACCTTCACAAGACAAAACAACGCAACTCTGACTTGAAGCTATTGGAAGGCTTTTAGGTAAAGCGTTCATCTCAGTGCATCGAGTGCTGAAAACTGCAGAATGAGGGTATAGCCACAAAAATGAAACCACGAAGTTTTGTGGTAGCGACTGCAAGCTGCATACCCAGCAAATTCACAATGGAAAATCTTTGAGGCCGTTACCACAGTTTACATTTTCCGATGACAACCCAGAGAATTAACAGAGATTTGCAGATTCTCATTGATACTACCCTCTCTGATGATTCAAATGTCAAGTAATGCTCTTTAACTTAAATTCTGATGCAGTGGTATAGTGTGGCTATAATTGTTTAAAAACTCCAAAAGAAGTGCTAATAAGTACAGCTATCAGTTCATTAGATTTAATGTCAAATGAAAACTTAATATCATTATTTTACCAGAATGAAAATGTGAAATCAAATGATGGTATGTGTAGTGTGGACTGCAGCTGGAAGGGAAGAAACAAACACGAGGGGAGATGAGGAGGAGACACCGGATGGAAAAAAAAGATCAAAAACACTCCATTATAGACAAACTTTCAGAGAGGAGAGGCAGCTTTTTCAGACCATCCTGGTCTTGTTGTGTCTAATCCACACTGTCACAATACAGGACGCTAACATTCAATAATATTGTGAATCAAAGATTATAGTTTGAGTGTTGATATCTGAGTTTCTAAACTTTGTGGGTCATGGAGATTACATCAAAAATTCTGGATATTATCATCGTGTAGCGAAACAGTTCCTGTTTGTGCAAAGAGTATCTAAAGAGAAGGAAAGAAGGATGGAAGGATATAGAAAACAATAACAAGAATGACTCTCAGTAGTCTCACACAATTAGTGCTGTGACTATGCCAGGTTTTTTTGGAGATAAAAAACAGAATGTTTTGACACACATGCATGAGTCTGGAGTGACAAATCACGAGTGATAAAACTTTGTAAAGTGTTGATTTGAGACAAGAAGAGACGATAAGCAAACAAAATGGGAGGCGAGACAACAATGGAGGCCGACAAAGAGAGGAAGTAGTGGCAAACTCTGCTAAAGAGGCACGGAGGTTCTGCAATCTTCCACCTGCTCTGCACCGACCTCCACCTCAACACACTGAAGAAGAAAAAAGTTTGTGCTTTGAGATCAGAGACAAAACATTTTTATTTATAGTTCCTTGCAGGCAGAAGACACACAGGTTAGCACACATTCAGGAATGCCTGCCCACACGCAGGGTAACTGAGCACTGCTAGAAGCTGTGAGAGGCAGAATTCCTTAAACAAAGGCTCAATAATCCTGAAGTTGACCCTTGTCCCTTTGTAACGTGAGAGACAAACATTTATGCCCTGTTTCTAAAAACTTTTGTCTAGATATTAGAAATGAAAGTAAACAGCATTCTGACATCAAACATTTCCTATATTCCTTATTTGGATACACTACATCCATCTGTTTGTGACATGGTTAACATTATAACCCTTAAAATGTAAAATTCCAAGCCCTCTGTTAAAGGTACAGTTTGTAGAATTGAGTGATATCTAATGTTGAAATTTCATGTTGCAGCTGAACACCCCTCACCTCACCCTCTCCTTCCAAACATGAAAAAGAACCTGTGGTAGCCTTTAATTGTCATAAAAACTCAAAAGGTGATTAGTTTGTCAAGTCTGGACTCAATTTAAAAAACATGGCGGCCTCCGTAGAGCGTACCCCCTCTATGTAAATATAAAGTATTTGAATATAAAGGGCCTTTTCTTGGGGTAAAGAAAACTACAATTCATACAATTTAGATTAAACGAACGAGTGAAAACATCATGAGGATTATTCTACATTAAATATCTGCCAAAAGTTCCCTTTCACCTAAATCTTACACACTGGACCTTTAAATGCTTTAATAGTGATTTGGAGTATTTTTTTCATCTCTTCAGAGATTGCACTGTGGTAAAGCAAGGATGTTCTTAAGAACATATCTTGTTATTCTGATCTATGTACCCCCTTCTGGAGGTCCGGTGTGTGGAGCTTTGTAATCATAAGTAAGTTTTTCTTGGTATAGACTCACATATTTTGTGTTTGGTTTTCTTAGATACTTCGAGTCACTGACTGTTGTATTTCCCCTTTCAAAGGCTTGAAAACATTTAGATAGTCTTATATGCATATGCTCTCTGTGAGTGTTTTCTATGTATTTTTGTATGTTTCAATAAGAAAAGAAACCTAACAGCTAAATATTAGCAAGTACCTGGTGTATTCAAGTTGAAACAAGAGCAAAATAATCTGGTAGCATTTAACTAGATACCAGTCGTATCATTCATGTACAGGGTTGAAAACTGCAGGGTATCTCTCAATATAATACACAATACATGGGCCGTGATAACAACAGTATCACAATACAGCGATTCAACGATAACCTATATATTGCAAGATAGTCATAAAACTATACATAATGAAATCTGACAAACTGGAGAATATAAAATGCCCCTTAAGTATTTGTGAATGTATTAGCTGCCATTTAGTGTCAGTTTCACAATTCTCATGTGAATTCTCATGCCTGAAAAAATTATGGTAAGTCTTATTTCAGTGCCTCTGTAACTGGATGATGTCTGCATGTACCATCATCCCAATGTGAAATAATCATAAACAGGCAAAAGTCCAAACTCAGGAAATCGATATATTGCCAAATCACTTTTTTGTACCACCATTATTTATGTATCCATACAGCTTCCACAATATTAAATGATCCGTGTCCTGGCTTGCCATCATTTGTTTCTGGTTTATTATTGCACTGATCATCCTCAAAATATATAAAGAAATATACTAAGATATGGTTGATTCAGTCCCACCTGCCACAAAATAAATCCACACAGGAAAAAACAGTGTCTAATAGTGTCTAATAGTTACACTTAATTGTGAGTACATAGGGTGAGAGGAGGACATAGAACAAAAGGGGGCCAATTGTCAATTCCAATTTTTTTAACCATTTGCCCCCCCACGCTCTCCCTACAGTCCCCTAATCCATCTCTTCCCCCTCTCCGTCCATCTGTCCTGCCCATGATACAATCTGCTACTTCCTGTGACACAGCACCGAAGCCACAACCTACTTCCTGCTGCAGGCCCTGCCTAATAAGGGCTGCATCAGCCTCAACAGTACACACACACAGCTTATATTGTCCTACAGGTTGATAACATGTGAAATGAGTGTGTGTTAACTGGAAATGCTATTTTTGCTTCACTGTTGACAACAAGACTAAATGGCAGAAAGGGGAGAATAATGATGAAACATTTGATCTGATGAGTGATGAGGTGTTTGGGATGTGTGGCTCGACTTCAGCCTGGTATAAACAATGAGCAACGTTAAGCGTGTAACCTTGCTATGTGTGGTTTATAATTTCACAAAACATCTGGTCACTTGTTGTCAGCCACAGAAAAACATATTAAATGAACTTCAAACACCTTCCTGCGATTGTGTTATTTGGCACGTCTTACAATTGTGCCCGCGGTGAATGTAGTCCATGTTGTTCACAACAGCTTTCACTTTTGCAGAAGGCTGCCACTACTTGTACAGTTTAAGGTTCAAGTAATCTGTGCGTCCCACCTTTTTAAATGGTCAAACTTAGAATATTTATCTTAACAAATCAGGATTAATACTTTCATGCAGAAAATCCATCATTCGAGAGACCTGCATTTAAATTCAAACAATGTTTGCACAGTTTAAATGTGCTGACTGAAACATCACCTCCAATATAAACAAAAAGCACAAGAAAAATGTGAGGTAGACTTAGAAGTAGGAAACTCAGCATTAGACTTAATTCAGAGACTTAATGCTAGGATGTATTTAATATTTCTTCTATTTCCTCTGAAGTTCCTGGTGGTGTATGTTGCATGCACGTTGTACAGATGTGGTTGAGTCTAAATAGAGGCAGACTGCTGAACTGGTCGGGGCGGGAGACAGGGGGTATTACTTTCTTACAGTTCATATCTGTACCCGTCAGCCAACAATTAACAAATTGCAAAATTACAGTAATGGTAAATATATGTTTGAGATCATTAAGAGAATAGTTCTGTTTCATACTAACTATGTACCAAACAAATAATTAGTTAATTTATCAAATGTAGAATGTCCCACTGAGGACATCAAAATAATTTCAAAATTTAGATTCCTGGGTCCTTACTAAAACGTGTGGTGTGGTGTGTTGTGAATTGGGGTCAATATATTGTAACAGTGAGAATCTAACTGATATGAATAGGGGACCTAAAATCCTGTATTGTTTTGGTTGTAATACTGATAGAGCAACAGGATCGATACAAAAATACATCCTCTAAACAAACAAAACAACAAAATAGATTAAACATCACATATTCTGTACATCCATAGCTGCTCCGTGTACGCCTTTTTCAAAAGAATTTGTCATTCAACCATTATCGCTCTTTATGTTGTGTGGAAAATCTGCTAAATAATTACCATTGTGGTTTTATCATTTGAGCGTAGACGAAAAGGAACAAAGGCTGCAGCTGTTGTTCCCTTCCCTTAGAGAACTAATAAAATAGAACCTGGCCGATTCATCAGTTGGCCGACATGAGCCTTTTACAGACATGTTGGTATTCATTTTAATGTTTGCCAATATTGAGGTTTATGCAAGTGAAGCCTCAATTACATTTCTTCGTCTTCTTTCTAACACTATACATATATTGATATTAGAAATTCTATACTCCCCAATATGTTTTGACTAAAACCTTCATTTGAGTCAGACATTACAACATTTTGATGAAAACAAATAAAGGAAGTATTTTTTGCAAGGGAGAGATGACACAAACGTAAGAGACTTCACTGTGGCCTCCACCCTTCAGCATTTACAGACCTATAAATCAACATCACCAATAACCAATGACTGGATGGATCCTACCTACAGCACGTACACTACTGCAACGTTCTCTGATCTCATCTGCATCACACATGCTCCCCATGCGTGGGGCAGAGAGGGCTTATTGGAACTGGGAGGGGACAGAGACTCCGGACTGGGAAACGGATGCATATTTAATGAAAGAGAAAGTGGGGGCTCAGGAGTGAGACTGAGAGTGAGCCAATGCATTATTAATGAAACTACAGACACTGAAACTCTAAAAGCGTGCAGCACACGCGCACATAGGTGGAGGAGTCGCGCACAGCCGCACACCTGTCAACCTGCCAACACGCGTGTCCATGTGCTGACCTGGCCCACTGGGAATAACAGGCTGCAGGAGAGCATTGGCTCGGTTTGACAGCACGTTGTTGAGCAGCGGTTGGCACGGTTATAAATCTAATCCTGTCCTTCCTCGGACAAAAACCACCAGTCCACTACAGAGGACACTGAGTCTATGGCTGTGAAGCTAAGCTAACTAAGTGACCAGTTAACTTAAGAGGTTTTCACCTAAGCACAAATAGGTCACCGGCTTTTGCTCTGTGAGGGATTTGAGCCACCAACCTTTAAAATACCTCAGTTGAATGAATGCTACATCACAGCACATGAGAATGACCAACAGGTTTGTATGCAAACTCCATTTAAATCTAGAAACACTCTTTTAAAACTGATTCCAGGCTGTTGTCACTAGTGAATGCAGCCAGACTGAGTTCCTCATCCCTGTGTGGTGCTTTGGTCATGGAGGAGTTAACAGGAAACTGCAGTGCACGACTGGGGCACATGCTCTCTTGGAAATGTCTGTATAAGGCTGGGCTCTCAGAGCTTTTCCCCCAAATGTGTTGGCAAGTACAGTCAGGCCCAGCGGCTTCGTCTCGTCCCTCCTCCTCCTCCTCCTCCTCCTCTTACCTGACCCTCAAGCAATTTAACCAAGTATAAGATTTGTATGGATCTTGGTGGTATCCATCCATAGATCTACTTTCTATGGTTGTAGTAGCAGATTTTACTTGTAGCTTTGTGCTCTGTACACACTAATGCAGATATTTGCAAACAAACTGCATATGGAGCATATGGAAAAACAATGAAGTCACAGCTTACTGTGCACATGCTCACTGCTGCTTTTTGTGATAAGCATGCAACCGAAACAACAACAATGGCGGCCATATGCTGGTTTCTTTACATTTGGTTAGCACTGCTAGTTTGCAGATACATTTATCATTTTTTTGCCACATTACCGGCATTCACTGCCATCTGCCTCACTCAATATTACTTGAATCATAGCTTTCTTCTCTAGACTATTTGCTGATGTAGACTTTATCGCCACCTATTGGCCCGGCATGCTTGTTCGAGCGTTGGTAGTCTTTTTGTGATGGAGATATTTCGTAAACTGAGGGTCTTTCTTTTTTTACAGAGGGAAAAATAACCATTTAAATACATATCCACAGCAGCGCAGACAAGGCCTTAGAGTAATTGGAGCGCAGATAAATTCCACATTTAAAATAATTGTACATTCATACTGTTCATTATGAGATACACAGAATGGCACACAGACATCAGTTCTAGGGCTGGCTGAGACGGACTGAAGTTACATATCGTCTAGACACTGAGTCCAGTAATACCACTCGTCTCTGGCTCACCGTCCCTCCTTATTCGTCGGGATTCATCCTCCTCCTAGAGCTTATTATACCACTATATGAAACCTTTTTCTGCCCTAAATACTAAAGCCAACCATAATTATTTTATGATGTTCTGGCTTTTTGAGTTAATCTTGCCTTGGGGAATAAGTGTCTCTGTGGTAAACACGCAGCAAAGAAAATGAAACCTGCGGCAGTAACATCTGACAAGCTAATGCAATGCAATCAACAGCCGAGCAGCTTTACCTCTCATTAACACAAGACTGTTTTCTCCTTCACAGCTACGAGAATCGATTCACGCAAGTTTCTTCGCCAAATATGAAATACGTGATGAAATCCACATATCAGACACGCCTTAAATGAGCAAACAGTGAATCAGTTATTTCCTTCTTTCCCTGCTGTAAAACATGAGAGCAGAACCAGACAGTGACAATAAGTCACTTAATAGTGGGTGACCAAACCACTTCCTCTTTCTTGTTCATGGCCTGATAAAAATAGAAACCACATTTCATGAATATATATATATATGTGTATATATATACATATATATATATATATATATGCAGTTATTGCTCTTTATTTGAGAAAATAAAATCTAAGGCTGATCTGTTTGTTTGACTTTAAGGTGGAAACATTAACTGTTATAACTCATAAAGTCAAGAGTAAAACTTTCTCTTTCCACCACAGCAGGTGAGTGATTGACATGAGACTGAGCGCCACATTCCAGAAACATAACTGCACACAGAAGTGAGAAAGGGAAGTGTAACTGAATTTGCAAAGAAGCAACATGGGAAAACTCCTCTCTGTATACAACAGCCTGAAACACCGGCTGCATGGTCAATTAGGTGTAGCACATTTTTCTTTTCAATTATTCTTAGAAATAAGGGTTTCTTGGAAGCTTCTTACTTCTGAGGGTTTGCAGAATAAAAAAGGAAACGTTAGCATACTGCTTCCCTCATTGACAAACACTGAACTGAGATCATGATGGGGGGGAAAGAATTGACCTCTGATGCTGACTCGTACATGGGGAGCGCACACACACAATAGCCTGTTGATGCTGGGCCTGGTCATCTGACAGTACAGTGTCCTCAAACCACCCTCTGGACATGTACATGGTGCTCAGCAGCGTTTAGCTGGGCCAACATGACACTGAAATCATCCTCTATTAAGCACATTCATCTCACATTTGATTTTCACTTCAGTATTTAATGATCACTGACTGCATCAGTAGGTGCAAGATACATTTTTTTTAAACTGCTGTGAGAGACAGCTGTCCCATAAATGTTAATATGTAGCTTGACTGGAGCTGTTTGTAGCAGGTCAGAGATAAACACTGAAAACAAGCCTGATAAATGCAAATTACTCTACGTGACTAACTTAAAGGGAAAGTGCCCCAAACAAAAGTTTCCTCTTTGCTGAAATATCAAATATTTTACAAAAGGTGTGATGACCTAAAAAAAGGAAAAGAAAGTAAGCTGTCTCCCTATAATCATTCTGCCACTTAAGTGAAGATTAAATATGTACTGAAAAACCCAAAGACTGAGGAGAGGACTAGAAAAATGTCTGCTAGACCTCTGCTGCCTCTACCCCCTCTTTCTTTGTCCTTTTCCTCATGCCTGTTCCTCGTCACACAGGTCCCAGCATGCTGGTAACAGTACACAAATTCTCACTCACACACACTCAGTCTCACACACACTTGCTGTAGGCTACTGCTTTCTGCCTCCGTGAGTCAGCCACACAGAGAACAGACGTCCACGCTATCTAAGCTATTCTTAAACTCTTCCTCTCAATATTTTTCAGACGTCTGCAGCTGAAACCTCTTCACAAAAGAAAACCCCTCAGCATTCTTTGAGCGCTGACTCATCCTTCTGCCCACCATCGTTTATTGAGCATTGTGGAAAAGTTGAATAGAGGAACTTTCATCTTGTTGACCACTTCAAGAGCACAGATTAATTCCTTCCTGCTTCTGAGGCAGTGTAGGGCAGTTTTGTGTGTGAGTGTGTGTGTTTATATGCATGGGGAGGGGGGGGACACGACTGGCACACACAATGTCCATATTTGGAACCATCTCACCTCTGTCCTCCTCACTGAGCTCAATTCCTTTTACAGGTTGAAGCACATCCTCCTCAACTTGAGCCAAGAGGGAGGCAGGCGTGAAGAGCAATCCTCAGAGAAAAACTCTCAGCTGCCCTGACTTGCACACAGAATCTTTTCCTTTGCACTGAAGGAAACGTTTTCAGTCGGCGCTGAGCCCGAAACTGAGTAAAGATTCAATTCGCGAAAAGGAAGGAGGAGGTGGCAACACCTAAACCGCATTTCCTGCTTCTCGCAGACATTGAGACTGTGTAGACTTTGACCTTACATGGCGGCTACTTATATAATCCTCACATTGACCCTGCCAATGTTCGGCTTGCTTACTCTCACTGTGTTAACTCTTTTTAAAGTCCACCTACAGTACGACTCAAGACAGTTTAGCCAATCATCCAGCTATCAGCAGAACATCAAGTTTAATTGTAAACAACAGACAATGAAGACTGTGGTGAAGTAATACATTAATTAAAACTATTTTTCACCCACATTAGAAAGCTTTACCCCAACAATAAATAAGGCGTCTTACTTATTAACCATGAGCCAAACATCTGCACAACTTAAACAAAAAACTAAATACAAATGGACATAAAGCACTGTGCCCTGTATTGAGTAATGCTGTAATCATTAGTAAATTAATCAATTAGACAAAAGAAAATTAATCAGCAGCTACTTTGATACAAAAATAGTAATTATTGCAATTTCTCAAGGAAAATGTTACAGTTTCTAAATTGTGAAGATTTGCTGCTTTTCTTTGTCATAAATTACAAGAATATTAAGCTGATAAAAGACGATAAGCAATTAATCAAGAAAATAAAGGGCATAATGCTTAATAATATGAAATTACTGCTCTGACTGGACATGATTATAATTCATCAGGGAGTATATTCACAGGCATTTGTTTGGTCACAAATTCATTTGGCAGCATAACAACAACCCAGAGTCAGAAAGCACCATCTTCAGAGACAAAAACAGAAATCCTGTAACAGATGGTGTGACCCTTCACAGTGCCCGGATCAATATTCCAATATTAACCTGATTCAGGCAGTAGGCTGAATAAGACACTCCTGTAAACAGCCTTTAGGGATTATCTTAACACAAAATAGGTCATACTCAGAATAAGCAATAATCAACTTAAGACATGTGGAGTATTCTAACCTTTTTCTCATTTTGTAGATGTATTTGTCCTAATTGTACTATAAGGATACTGGATTTTCCCCCCCAGCATTTTGTTACATCAAAATAAACAGGAGAATATATGAATGGAATATTCTATTAGCGACTGAATTATCATAATCAAAACAATGTCTTTGAGTATAAGGTCGGAATATTGCTGTCCATGTAAACATAAGTCAGTGAGACAGACTAAACATAGAACTGTGGCAAGGTCCCTCAGATGAATGGAACAACCTAACTGTCAAGCTCTTTGCAAAACTGTGTGCAAGTGCAAAATGGAGAATTGATGCCACTTCAAAGGCAAAGATGGTTGGACCAAAGGTTTTTTTTAGTTTTTGCATTTTGTATGAAGGTAACCATTAATGGCATCATTCTAAAGAATCCTCACTTTAGTTTTACTGCTGAAAATGTTTGCATATTGCTATTAATTTAAACCAACCAATTAAAGCTTTTTCTGTTACTGAATGGAACGTGTGTTCAAACAAATCAGCACAAAAAACACATGGCCAGTATACACCCATGACTGAAATGTTTGCATAGCTGTCTCCAACAAAAAGATAGTCCTCCTAAGAGAACTCAATTGCTGTTTTAAAAAGGCGCTATACTATTTAAGTTATTACTATTATTATAATTCTACAATTGACCTCCTTATCCAGTTAAACTTGCACTGCTCAGATGGACCAGACTCCAAATGGATAGAAAGGTAAATGCTGTGAGCTTCATGGAGCATCCAGGACAAAAAATGCTTCTGTAAAAAAGCTTATTTGCATCACTATTCATGCAAAAAAGTATAACTCCTGCAAAAAAAGCCTCAGTCGCCAACAGAAGAGATCAAAACAAGTTCTCCTTTCAAGCCTGTCGTTCTCTGTTGTAATAAACATTGAGTCCATGTCTGGTCAAAGTCTCCTGAGCAATAACATCCTTCCTTACAACCCACAGTATAAGTGCAGCCTAATGATAATGTATTGGGAGTGTAACAAAATGATGTCAGCAGACCAGTAAAGCAGTTACTGGGTTTCCTCCAAGACTGTTTTATCTCATACAGTCTCTGTATCAAAGTCATCCCAGTTAAGTGAAGTTAAGATCCGAGGATGTGAACACTTGGGAAGTTTAAGATGGCCGACAGCATAAAGCAGTTTTTATACTGACTGGGGTCCATTACGGCCCATTAGGCAGAGGACCCCATTGATGAACCCAATACATCTTTGTGCCCGTTAGTCGCGCTGACCACACAATATACTCGTATCATGACAGCACTTCTCCCCACAACAAGCTCGAGTTTCACTGTGATGTTAGAGGCAGGCTCTCCATCAGCTGGGATGATGTCACTGCTGAAAAGACCACAGGGGCTGCAGATGTGCTTATAATTTAATTTCATCCACCTTAGAGCTCTGCTCAATTTCACACTGAGGACGGCTTGGTCTTTGCTAGCAGAGATGTCAAACAAATGGAGAAACTTACATGGCCAACAATTCATAATCACAAAGTTCAACGCGGTGCCCAGTGGAGCTCTGGTTGGGGAAAAACATGGGCAGAAAAAGAGTGACGGTGAGATCAACACAGCTGTACAGGTTGTACATTTCGGTTTTATATCGCATCACTGTTGCTACGTTTACGCTTGGCGTCTACACTACTGTGGGGTACATGGAACAGAAAAGTTTGAAATTGTTCTGGCCCCGTTCTAGACTCCAGGAGCATTGTAATATAGATAGGCAAAAATTCCCAAAAAATAATTCACTTCCTGATTGGTTCTTCACAGACAATTCAAGAAGACTAATTGATCACTCAGCTTTCGATCGGGTAAAGTAAAACCAAATAACAATCCTTGTTAGAAAATCTGCAAATATAAGCACATTGTCAGGGATGAAGCAGAAAAGAAGACGAATCAGTCTGGGAAACAGATCAATATATTCTGCTTTTAACTCTGAAGTTCTATGAATTGTATGAAAAGTAATCTCAGAGCTATAGAGGAGAAAAACAAACAAATTTGCTATGCTGCACACCACACTTACATATATATGACCCTCCATTACTTATTAGCAGGTTTGTGTGATAGGAAAAGATAAAGACTTAAAAGTTTAAGACAAAGTGAAACCAATGATAATGTCTGACCAAGATAAAATCTGCATCAGGATATTCTAATTTTCTATATGTAATAGTTTAGTTTGAACTGAAATATACCTGGGCCTGCGGTGATGTCTTTAACTTGAATATTCAATTTATAAAAATATAAAAACAGAAAAGAAGCTAAACCTGTCATTTGAGAAGCTGGAACCAAAGCATTTAGTCATATTCATATGATAATTTACATATTTATATGCAATGGCAGTATACTGTATATTAATAAAATGGCATATCTACCGTAATCTACCGTGATAGAATATAACCTCCACATTGTTGACTGCAACCAGATTTCACATCTCTCAACTTCCTGTGACTACACACAAGTTTCAAAACAGCAAGTTCTGCAAACAGCTACTTAATATGGGTGAGACACATCCAACATGTCAGTTAGTGTAAAAGTTACATTTAAAGAAACAATACCATTCAGAAAGAACACAACCACCTAAAGGCACAATTAAAAAGGGAAAACAACGACTACCAAGAAAACTTTTCACCGAGTAGACAATAGAAGGATTTGTATGTTGAGCAACTCCTGTAGCAAAGCATCTAATCCAAGAGGCAGCGCTGCATAATGGCCTATTTATGAGTTTGAGCGGTGGGAGGACCGAGAGGGGTGTAATTGTTTCAGGGGAGGGGGTAGCACTGATTGGATGTTGTGGGAAACAAACTCTCAAGGCAGGACCAGTTTAATAATGGAGCATGTGGTGCGATGCAGCACACAGGCTCTGTGATCATTTAGACACTGTCACACCAACTGTACGGCAATGTTCTTTATGATGCATGAAATCAAGCCATTACTCTTAATCCATTAGAGATAAGAGTTCCCACAAGCACACCCTAGGTGCCTGAAATTGTTATTGCGTCTGGAGTTTGGAGGTTATTCTGAATTTTAGCAGGGGTTTGGTTGGAAACAAATGAAAACATGCCTTTTATGTTCAGAGTAAGAAGTAGAGCCTGACTGATTTATGGGTTTGTTGATGAAAAACATGAGCCTTTCACAGACATTGGTAGCATGGTTGAATATGTACTGATATTATTACTTTTATTTCAAAGAATAAAGAATACAGGAAAGGCGTGCATTTACGCTTACATTTCGTGTAGAAATACACTTATTTTCTTCATTCAACTTCTGTATATTTGGTTTTATTTTTAATAATTAAGTGTATGGTTAAACTGCAAAATATCAAGCCTCAGTTACATTTCTTTGTCTTTACTTTTTGATAACAAAATCTTAGAAAGGTTTGGACATTTTTACACCCAAATATCAGTATTGGCATCAACCCTCCAATAATCTTTTGATAAGAACTTTGCACTCATCAAATAAAATCCACCTTTAAGTACAAACTGATCAGAGCATTTATTTGCTTAATGTTTAAAAAACATTTTTGGAAGCCACAGTGACTGAACAAAAGCTTAAAGTAAACTCAACTTCTTCTACTGATATCAGACTTCAAACGAAACCAGAAAATTGTGCAAGGGATTAAAAGAACAAGTGGGGACATGAAGAATTAGACAGCACTGTTTAGAACATTACACAACAACGTGGCATGAATGTGCAGCTATCACAACACCAATGAGTTTCATCTTGTTATCCTTACATGGACATTTGCAATAATATTTCTAAATTCTTTGCAGCCACTGGCCTGTTGGGACAAAGGTCAAGAAGTAGAACATTAGAGGAAGAAGACGTGACACAGTAAAACTGCAAAGATCACCATCAAGGCTGAATTCCTCCACAGTTGCTGCCAAGGCAGAAAAAAGCTGGAGTGGAGACACAAAAGAGACTGAAGGGAGGTAATTTAACTGCTTTTAAGGCTGATCAATAATAACCTGATGAGAGTGTAACAGAGAACAGCCAAGGAGCCAAGTCTGCCGTCGCTTCCAGACATGCAGAGCTTCTAGACCTGAGCACAGGGAACTTGTTCAACTGCCAAAAGTGTGTTAAGCAGATGCATTACACCTGTTTGAGTGCATGTTCAAATCGTCTGCTTTAATTCTGGACCCTGACACGGCCGCATCTCTGGTGTCACACAGGTCGAGCCTTTTAATCACACAGACCCAGTCAGTGATTCATAGTGGGAGACAGGAGTCACCTCTCTGACAACAGCAGTGAATCACGTATGCAGATGGATGCACTTTGTGTGTCTCATAACCCAGAGGATAGCAACCAGCAGATGTGCACGGAGAACAGTCAGTGGATATAAATGTTGTACGAGTGGGAGAGAGAAAGGGTTCTGCTGACTGTTAATGTAAAGGCAGCTTAAAGCAAGGACGCTTTACTGAGCCATTTTCTCCACTGGGTCAAAGTGTTGAACTTTTGACCAACTGACTGCACTTCTGTGTCAACATTTACATTCCACAGCGAGAAATGACAAAGAACGTGAGCAGAGCTGCATTCCAGTCCTCACCTATTGTACAAGGTGACATCAACTGATAGAACCACAGTGGAGGGAAAGCAGGAGTAATATCCATTTAGAGTAAGAACTGTGACCATCGATGCTTCCTAACAACAGCTGGGGAGACATGACAATAGACATGTTTACATGGACAACAATATTACGATACTGAACCGATTAGGACAATCGTCTGATTAAGACACTGCCATGTAAGCAGTATTTTCCTAACCCAAATAAGGTCGTAATTGGAATAAGCAACAATTAAACGAGAAGGGTACTCTGTTGAGTGCACACCTTCGCCAAAACCCAACATACTCCTTATGAAACCACATTTAAAGTCACTAGATCCAGACTTTCATTTGGCTCTGCACCACACTCACAGCTATCAGTCCCATAAACATGTCTGATTATTTCATGAAGATCCATAAAAACTACAAAATTCAATGGGTTCCTTTCTGACCTATACTACATCTTTCTCCGAAATTTCATGTTTTTTTGTGTGATCCAGCTAAACACAACACAAAAAAACCAATGCAGATGAAAACATAATATCCTTGGAGAAGGTATATTTCAACTATGGTCACATTATGTAGCCATGTATACATCTTAACATTATAACATTTTGCAACATCGACAGTTAACTGTAAAACTGTTACCCAACACATGGCCTTGGTTTGACTATAAACAAGTATTAGGACATAATATTGACATGAGTCATATCAGACTACGCTCTGTAGCATGTAAAAGATAATCAGAATTGAAATAAGAATAAGGTCACTTCTCAAAATATTGTTGTCCATGTCAAGGTAGTCATTGAGGGGCACACTGAGATTAAAATATACAGACACAATGCTGTTAACATTGCTTGTTTTTGGGTAGTCCAACAGCAGTGTTTTCTGAATACAGGAAATATCTTATTGTATGAGATGTTATGATGTTATGATTTCACAAGAGGTATATGAATTTCAAAATACCATTTATCTGCTTTGCGAGCTATAATCCATATGAAACTGCTTATGCATTATGTTAAGTCTATCAACGCAGTGATCTGCAGCGATAACTGCATTAACTTAATTAACGACGTCATCAGCAGGGTATATTTAATCGACAACTGTGACTGTGGCAGGGTTTCAGGAAGCTGGAGTGCCTCCCGTTCCTGCTGTAATCAAAGTTACCAGGCAGAGATATGTGCAAAACAAATACAAACTCTGGACCAACCCATGTGTCTGGGCTGAGATATATTGTTACAGAAAGGGCAACGCAATGAGCTCGAGATAAAGAACTAGTCACACAGGTTATCAGGCCTGCACCACCAGGCTCTGCATATCTCCATATTTGAGCTTGTATTTTGTCAGGCTTTGGAATGACAAAAGTTGGTCCCTGACACGACAAGTGGAGCGCTCCCTTGTTTGAAATGTGAAAGAGGAGTTGAGGGGGGGGATAAGGCAGAAAAAGAGGCAGCCCGAGCCAGCAGCAGCAGCAGCCATGGCTTCAAAGCATGTAATTGCCAACTGCACAGGCTGTGACAGGATGTGGAATTCATGGACACGAGCTTTGCACAGAGCAAATTGTTGTTCCCGGTGCAAACCCCTGCAACCCACAGAGACAAGAGAGGAGGAGAGGACAGGTTTCATGGACTGAATGTGAAGTGCACGACATAGCATCATGAGC